>NC_079213.1:18115491-18330491 GCF_029633865.1 Lampris incognitus | reverse complement strand
AGGGGAGGGAGTACTCATTACTCATGGTAACAATCAAAAAACACTTAAAATAGTCCTGCCCCGGTGCATGCTGGGTAGGTCAATGTGGAGGCGCTTGGGCACACTACCATATTCACATTGTGAAGTGTTTTCGACGTCATTGGATCATCGTCTTTCCTGGATTGCTCTTGAGTGCGGTTTTCACTGGCACTGTCTGCATCCGTTAAAGATGAACTGCGGAGTTTTGCAGTCACCGGTACCGCCGCTTTACAAAGTGGGCCCTTGTACATAAGGAAAATAACATCCTCTCCACGCCGCTGCACCGAATCCCGGATATAAACACTGGAGCCGTACAATGTAAACACTATACGTTAAACATGCTGTGGAAAACTCCACAGGTCGGCTTCGACCAAGCATCGCCACCCTGTTGGGAGCAGGGTGACGCTTTTGCCAGTGGTGCGCTCTGATAGGCGCTCATGTGGTAATGGCCGCCCGTCCTCCAGTTAAAGTGTTCCTATCTTCATCTGTCAGAGGGGGCAACCCTAACCTCAGAGGGGGCAACCCTAACCTCAGCCAAGCCGCAGATGGCGTCCATCTCACCGCGTATTGTTGCATTGTAGGTGTAGTGGACGGGGGTTTCTGCTAGCTCGCCAAAATCCAAGTCCACAACGGAGGACTCCCAAGAATTTGTGTACCAGGCACATCGCCGCCCCCCCCCCCCCCCCCCCGGACAAGACAATCGCCGTGACGAGTCGAACTCTAGCTTGCCGCCCATGTGGTGTTTTTTAAACAATTGAGATTTGTTATCATATCAAAGAGGAAGCATGCGGCTCTCAAACGCACGACGAGCGCGCTGCCAGCCATCCGAGGGGCGCGCTCAGCCAGCCGCGGCCGCATTGCTTATTCCATGTGATCTCCCCCGGTTTTGGACTAAGGCCGGTAACGGCGACTGCTAATAAACTGCTTGTTAGAGTTTGTGCTGCTGCCTCCGAGCACCTGCTTTGATACGCTGTCAGGCCATTTGCCGGTGTTTCCTGATGACCTTAGCGCCCGCTGCGTGTTTATTGATTGGGCGTTAATAAAGCGAGCCCCCCCCCCCCGCAGAGGATGGGGCTCCCTCTGATGTGAAGGCGATATATTGTGCGGCAACGTGAATGCAGGTGTTGTCCCATCAGCTCCGCTCCCGGGCGGTCTCCCTCTTCCGGGCCGGCCTCCCTCTCCCGGGCCGGCCTCCCTCTCCCGGGCCTGCTTCCCTCTCCCGGGCCGGTCTCCCTCTCCCAGGCCGGTCTCCCTCTCCCAGGCCGGCCTCCCTCTCCCGGGCCGGCCTCCCTCTCCCGGGCCTGCTTCCCTCTCCCGGGCCGGTCTCCCTCTCCCGGGCCTGCTTCCCTCTCCCGGGCCGGTCTCCCTCTCCCGGGCCGGTCTCCCTCTCCCAGGCCGGCCTCCCTCTCCCGGGCCTGCTTCCCTCTCCCAGGCCGGCCTCCCTCTCCCAGGCCGGTCTCCCTCTCCCGGGCCGGCCTCCCTCTCCCGGGCCGGTCTCCCTCTCCCGGGCCGGTCTCCCTCTCCCAGGCCGGCCTCCCTCTCCCAGGCCGGCCTCCCTCTCCCAGGCCGGCCTCCCTCCCTCTGCGCTTTGGAATCGCTGCGGATTGTGCGGCGAAATGCTGCGGCTTTCACTTTGAGCCGTGACTCCTATTGTCATCGTCTGAAATTAATCCATGAGGTGGGGGAGGGAGGGGAGGGAGCGGGGACACAAATTGCGAGGATTGTTTGAGTCACCCGCAGGCAATCGAGGTTGCTTTATGTTCCTGCGCGTAATGCTGACATGTGATGGTGCGTGCTCCTGGGTCTGGCCTTGTCTCCTCGCATCGGTCTCCGTGCGTTAGCGGTTCATTGTCTGGATCCGTGTCCGATCGTGAGAGCGGGTCTTCCATTCATGGCCGTGTTTATCTGCTGGCTTCTCCTCCCGTCTCTGCTATGTGTACGTCCCCATGACAGCCAGCGCAGCCCCCTCCTTTCCTCACAAGTTGATTGTCTTGCGTTTCAGCCCTCTGTTGTTTTTCCCATCGCTGTTTATACCATCCCTCTCCCCCCAGATGCAGGCCATGTATGATTCACTCGCTCTTTCTGTCTTTCTCTCGCTTTCGCTCTATGGCTGTGCGCACCCCAAGACACACACTCCACCAAGCCCAGAGTCAAATCAAAATAACATCTTTAAAAATTCAGTCAACATCACACCAATAAACAGCGAGGGCCTCCTTATTGGCGATTCATGTATTCAGGTGTACATTGTACCGGGGTGTAGATTCCAAGCGCGGGAAGCCCAACACGGCAGTTTCATCAAAATTTGATGCATTCATTCATAGTCACTCGTAAAGTCTGTTTGTTTGCAGATAACGGGGATGTTTACCAGGGGCCCGGTAGACAGGAAAGCGGACAAGCACATGCAGATCGTGCTCTTATCGTGCAAGTGGCGGCCATGCACCTGCAGGCCATGTGACCCCTGCGAGGCCCCTGGTGCAACACCAGCCTCTGGAAATGACAAGATGCTCTCGCTCTGCCTTCCTGTAACTGATCTTTTCTTCCCGCCCCCCCTTTCTCTCTCTCGATCTCTCTCTCTCAACTTCTCAGCATGTCTACAAATATGTATGTTTGTGTGTGTGTGTGTGTGTGTGTGTGTGTGTGTGTGTGTGCGTGCATGTGTATGTGTTTATGTTCTTGTTCAGCTGTATTTGTGAGGTCCAATTTGAGTTTGCGACCATCCGAGTGGGGACATTTTTGCAAAGTGGGGACATTTTGGCAAGTCTTGACTTCTTCAAGGGTCTATCCTAGGGTTAGGACTTGGGTTAAGGGTTAAAATTAGAATTAGGATTAGGTTAAAGTTGGAGTAAGGGTCAGGGCTGTTCATGTAGTTCTGATGGTCAAGGTTGGGGCTAGGCGCTGGGGGATGAAGTAGTGAACGAAGGTCCTCACAAGTATAGAAAAACATGTGTGTGTATGTGTTTGAATGTATATCTATATGTATTCACTTGCAGTGCTGTGACAAGCAACATATACGATTCGCCTAAGAAATACCTCCAAGGCACACGCATGCACGCATGCACACATGCACACACTTATCCCCTCTTTCCTGTCCTCCCTCTCCACCTATCAGAGTGTTTACTTTCTTGTTTAAGAGCACATTCTCAGGGTCACAGTGAAAGTGCTTTAGCGCGGGCGGCTGGCTGGCTCCCAGCTTCGTGCACCATTGTGTTTGCTGACTGCTTTCGCGGCCTGTCGTACCCAGCTCCTTCCCGGCCTTCATGTCTCTTCTCCCATTAGCTTTTTTTTTTTTGGTTTATAAAAAACATCTGCTGGCACTCGCACTGCTGATCTGAAGTAATATGTAAATAGAGAGTTGCAAAAGACCATTATCACCACTTCCACGGTCTCTTCCTCTTCCTCCGTGTCCCCCCCCCCCCCCCAACACATCTCAGTGTCTCTCCTCCCCCTTGCATCTCTACCACCGCCATCTCGTGTTCCTGGAACCATCCCAAAGAAATCTCGTTGTGTCAAAATGCATTACGAACATCAAAACATTTCTGTTTACAACACCGCAGTCGTGTCAATTAAATCTGATAAATTATTCAAACATTTGTCTTCCCCCCACCATGCCTGGGGAATTTTTAATCAAGTTTCGTATTTGCTTTAAATTAGCACTGTCAAGTGTGCATTTGTGTAAAATCCCCGGTATCATTAAAGATTTATCAATTGGAAATCTGTTTGGGTTTATTTTGCTGTTAATTGGCTCGGAGGCATGCTGCGGCGCCACGCTCGTCTGCAACAAGTGCCCCTGAGCTGGCGGTAGACATGGAGATGGAGCGGTAAGATGGGCTCCCGCTTTATAGACCCGGCACGGATAGATCTGCACACAGCACCGTGACCACCACAGATGGAGCTGAAATAATCACATTCTCTCTCAGATCCAGATGCAGATTTGCATTTGGGCCAGCTACACGATAATATGCAGTCAGGTGAGAGTTGGGGTGAAGGGAAAAGGAAGATGATAATTTTTTTTTTAATTTACATCAGTCTTTAATACTCGTATCCCAATAAACACTCAGAAAAAGTCAATATACAACAGTAGCTGTCTTGCAAATATGTTGTTGTTCCATCCATCCATCCATTATCCAAGCTGCTTATCTTAATTGGGGTGATGGGATGCTGGAGCCTATCCCAGAAGTCATTGGGCAGCAGGCGGGGAGACACCCTGGACAGGCTGCCAGTCCATCACAGGGCCGACACACACACATTCACACCTAGGGACAATTTAGTACGGCCGATTCACTTCATCTGCATGTCTTTGGACTGTGGGAGGAAACCCACACAGACACGGGGAGGACATGCAAACTCCACACAGAGGACGACCCGGGACGACCCCCAAGGTTGGACAACCCCGGGGTTCGAACCCAGGACCTTGCTGTGAGGCGACCGCGCTAACCACTGCACCACCGTGCCACCCGGAAATACTATAATTGTGATAACCGTACGGGATTTTAAATGATACCATTCTGTATACCACAATATCTGCCTACATATGCAAAAACATCTCATTTGAAAATGCAGCTGAGGTTCACATTTAGTTGTTTGGTAAAAGGAGGTGTCACGTCAAACCCGGAGCTAGTTTTCAAATAACGGCCCTTCAAATATTTACGACCTCACCTTGGTGGGAAATGTTAGGTAACAGATTCTGTTATCATCCGTTTAGATGGCAAAACTGTGGGTCACACTATGAAAATACCTGAATTTCATGGCGGTACAACCCCACTGAAAGACGATAAGCAATAACACTGAATTACTGCCCAGCCCAAAGCAAGGATAATCCTAAACAGGCAAATCTGATGTATAGGCACAGAGTAAAATAGCATTATTTGGATCTACTTTTTGTATCGAAGTGAGGTTTTCTATTCTTGATTTTCCGAACCGGAGCGTGTCAGCGCTGTCGGCTCTTCCACGACTCGAACCCAGGTGCAGTGTGTACACTGCAATAAAAAGACTTTACCAAAGCAAAAGGAAATATCACTTAAACTAGCGTTAGAAATAAAGTTAAACAGACTGAAGTCATGAACCAAAGCCAAATCAAGCCCAGGAACATAATCACAATAAGGTCTCAGAATAAATCAGGTGGTAAAATAGTATTGTGAGCCGCGCCAGATGGCAACCACATGTCCGCCTGCGCTGACCTCAGCGGTCAGACTGAGGTCAAAGAGCAAATCTGTGATCCTCACCCACCTCCCTCTCTCCCTCTCTCAGTCTCTCTCTCTCCCTCTCCGTCTCTCTCTCGTGCTCTCTCTGTCTTGTTTTGTAGCCTCTGCACCCTTTCACCCCTACACCACTTCTTCTCTCGCTCCCTCTTATTCCCCCTTTACTGCCGACTGAGTCACAATTCCTTGCCCTCCTTTTCTCCCCTTCTCTTTTCCCTTTCGCCTTCTCCCACTCTCTTTCTTTGTTTCTCTTTGCTTTGCCCTCTTTCATTTTCTCCCCCACCCCCCATGTCTTTCCTCTATCATCCCTCTCACACTCACTCGCTCGTCTTTCTTTCTTTCTTTCTTCCATTTTTCCCATCAGTGATGAGACCTTTGCTCCCTTTCCCATACAAACCCACTTTTTCGTGATCTCTCCTTCCCTCACCCCCCCCCGTTTGCTTTTTACCTCCAGCACTTGGTCTGCTGAATTGACTCTGCCGCGAGTGTTTGAAATTCCACCTTTACTGTTTAGTTTCAGTGCAAATTTTTTGATGTATTTTATTGGGGGGCATGTTTGAAGCATTTTTGAGCCCATATCAGAGATGACATGTTTTGTGCATATTTTCAAACTCTTTCCCTTTGTAATGCAAATGGTGGTGACTCTGTCAATAAGTGAAAAGGCAGACGTGTGCTGAATGGAAAGCTGATGGCGAGCCTCAAACTTTTCAGTGGAACAGGGTTGGGATTGTTTTGAAGGATTCTAATGTTAACTGCTTGTGATAGGGGGTTGTGTTAGGCCTTCACTGCCTCAGCACACGGTCACACATATGCACACACAAAAAATACACACATACCCACGACTTCACAAACAGACAAGTGCATGTGCATACACACACACACACGCATGCACACATGTACACAAACACACCGCACACAAAATGCTCCAAGGTTTTTGCATTACTCACTTCCATCAGAAAACACAAAGCCACACACACACACAAAAACACACTGTGGACTGTGAAGTTGTTGCATTTCAACTGACCCCCCCCACACACACACTCACATACACATGCACGCACACACACTCCACCCTCCCCCGGCCTGAAGGACCAGCAGCACATCTGTCTGCACCGCGCCTCCTCTTTCAGCCTCCCACTCCTCCCTGCTCCCCTAACCGTGGCCAGGTGTTTGCCCACAGCCACACAACTCTTCATCTCCAGGCCGCCGGACCGACGCTGATGTAATTGCTCTCATCACTGAACCGTGAAAACAGAGAAAGAGAGCAAGAAAGCAAGAAAACAGGAGAAAGAAAGAGAGCGAGCGAGAGAGAGAGAGGGGGGAGAGAGAGTCATGATATAAAGTCAGACATAGTCCATGGGCCAGAGCCCAAAATTTCCTATTTCGGTACACTCAAGGTGGCAAAACTTACTTATAATTTTTGAAAGGATCCATGTCTGTAGATGATATTTTGGTATGATAACCATTCCTGAGTGGCAGCTGTATCACAGTTATCAGCTCATGAAGTTAACCACCCCCTAAAGTAAATTGTATTTTAGACGCTGGTGCATATCCTGGTTTAGCCTCATGGTCAGGACATTTTTCAATGTTCTATAATATTGTCTTTGGTATCATTTTAAAGGGGACCTTCTTAGCTTTCATTCAAGCCCTGTTGTGGATATTTCTCACAAATATAGAGGTCACTTGAGCTCTTCAACCCGTCAATAACACACATCTTTCTGCAATTTTCGCCTAAACTATATACTTTCTTTTAGCCCTGTGGCATCTAGGAATATCAGGGACACAAAACACAAAAACTGGAATACTCACAGGACTGTAAAGATTCAGGAAATGTATAATATACCCATACTATTTCATTGTGTGAGGTGATTGTGAACCTTAAATTAGAAGGGCATTATTACTAAGAAACTAACTAGACCAAAGCCAGTTAGTCCATGGGTCAGACCAGATATCGATATCACCCAAGGTGACACAACTTCACTGGTGCCATTTTATTTGGTACACTAACAGAAGTAAAATAATACATGATAACCTTTCCAAATGAGCAGCTATTTCATTTTTCTTTCAGGAAACCTGTTTCTGTGCCTCTCACGATTGTGTATTTGCCCAGATTTTTACAAATATAGCATTTCAACACCCCTGGTACTGATTAGCCTAGCTTAAACTCTGGGACAGTTCTTAGTTGGCCAACAACCAAGGATAACCAGTACTGTGTACTTCCATTCATTGTGCTAAGCTAGGCTAACGTGCAGCCAGATAGCTTTCTACTAAACACATATAGAGGAAACTGGTATCTATCTTCTTGTCTCACTCTGGAGAAGATTGTAAGCTAATTTCCCATAATGTTAGCATGTTCTTTTAATGTATATGTTAATATGATTAGTTAAAGTGGCTCCGAGGAACTTTCATCTTGTGTTGATTTTAGCGGCCTCATGTGGACAAAATACAGCTGTTGCATAGCAACTAGGTAATGTATCTATTTGTGGCTATGTAAGATAAATAATGGTAATATGACGCTGGTGAAGCAAAGTAAATTTTGTTTTAGTAGTGTTCATACACCTAAGTTACATGTATTTGTTTGTATGTGGCAGGTGAAAACTGACTGAATATGGCCACTGGTGAACAAGCAAGTTTTTACCCAATACCAAAGCGCCCACGGGTGGAGTGCATTATCCACTGTTCTGATGATACAGATAAGCTGGTTTCACTACAAAGTGTCGACTCATGGAGAACTCTGCTCAGGGCAGCTCAGATACGAAATCATGCACCAGTTTTGAAACTGGCAAAAGACATTCCTGAGGGACAGATTCCAGCAATCTACTACCACAGAAAGTGTCGCAGTATCTTCACTATGAAGCAAATTCTTGATGGCCTGCTTGCAAAAGAAAAGAAAAGTTGTGTCTCTGCTGAAGAGAAACAATCTAAGAGAGTAGCTCGACATGCTCCAAGTACATCTAGGACTTATGATGCAGAGTGCATATTTTGTCAGAAAAACAGCAAATATTCCAAGAGACAGAATACGAGAGAAGTACTGGTGCAGTGTCGAGAACTGCGAGCTGATGCAAAGATCAGGAGTGCAGCCACAAAGAAAAGGGACAGCAGAATCCTTGCCATTGTGAGTAGAGACCTTGTAGCAGCTGAAGGGCACTACCACAGGTCATGCTATAGACTTTACACCAAAGAAGAGGTTTCCAAAGGAGAGGTTGCCAGCAATGAAGATGATGATGCTGCAGCCCAGTATGAAGCTGCTGTGAATAAGGCATACAATGAGCTGTTCCTCTTCATCAGGATGGAGCTTTTTGGCAATCCTCAAGTGATGACAATGACTGATCTCTCTTCTAGACTGGTAGCTTCAATGAACTCCCAAGGCATTGCCCAAGTCAAGGAATCAACCAAGAAGCACATAAGGCGAAACCTGGAGAGTGAGTTTGCTGGAGCCTTGCAGATATTCCCTGATGAGAAAGGAAAATTCCTCCTCTATCCCGATAACTTGTCCATGAGGGAACTTGCCAAAGAAAATCAGTCTCTCAAAAGGGAGCTGCAGACCCTGAAAAATGTCAGTGCACAAGATGTTATAGCCAAAGCAGCCATCAAATTGAGAGCAGACATTAAAAGTCAAGATGTTCCTCAAACCTGGCCGCCTGAAGTCAAACCAGAAGCAGAATGTCCTACCATTCCAGAGTCGCTCATTATCTTCCTGTACTCTCTACTCACAGGCTCAAATGATCCTGATCATGCATCCCAGAGAGTGCAGTGCCTTCTGCAGTCATTTGGCCATGACATAGTATATGCAGTGACATGTGGAAATACCAAGCCTTCCAAGCACATTGTTCTGCCATTCAGTGTCAAATCGTTGACAGGAAATGTAGAGTTGATAAACATCCTCAACCGACTTGGTCACAGTGTGTCCTATTCACAGATGGAAGAGATCAACACTGCCCTGTGTCTCCAGAAACTCTCATCATCAGGGAGTGGCATTGCCCTTCCAGCTAACATCCATCCTGGCATATTCACAACTTTAGCCTGGGACAATATCGACCGTCTTGAAGAAACTGTCAGTGGTGAGGGAACATCTCACAGAGTCAATGGGATTGCTGTGCAAGCAAAGCCAGTCAACCCACTTCCTGTCCAACCCATGCCCACTGTTCCCAAAACAAAGAAGAGAAGCATTGATGGACCCCCACCAATGTTACCAACTTACAATGCTGGACAACGGGTAGGGCCACCACAAAGCAAAAAGTCAGATGCCGATACTGCAGCCAATACTAAGCTTGCCAGAGAGAAAAACCTTCTTTGGGTCCTAGCACGCATGTCACAACAAGAAGAACAGTCAGTCAGCAGCTGGACAGGCTTCAACATCCTGACTCGAGGAGAGATGACGGTCATCCCCGACAATATAGGCTATCTGCCTACCATCAATGCTCCAGCGACACAAATGTCTACTGTCAACGAGGTGCTTAACCAGTCACTGAGCATCATGCAGTGCTTAGGCCTGAGGAAGATTGTCTGTGTCTTTGACCAAGCCCTGTATGCGAAGGCTGTCGAGATCACATGGAAACACCATGACAAGTTCCATGATATCATCGTTAGGCTTGGGGTATTCCACACCATCTGCACACTGCTGGCAATAATAGGAAAGCGTTTCCAAGATGCTGGACTCAAAGACCTCTGCATTGAGACTGGCATGATTGCAGAAGGCTCAATTGCTGGTGTTATGGATGGCCGCAAGTACAACAGGGCAGTGCGACTACACAAGCTCCTGTATGAGGCTCTCATGCGACTGACCTTGAATGGTTTCCTGTCCTGGTTGGAAGAAACTCACAGGAATGACATGGTTCACCTGAATGAGACACTGAAGACCATTGACAACCTTGGGAAAGAAGTCTCACAACATGCTTTGAAGGAGGTCCTCGAGAACAGCTCTTGTACACGCATCATGGATCTATTTGAAGTCTACTGTGAGTTCCTTAGAGGTGGAAACGGCAGCCTCTCGAACTTCTGGATGTCCTATTTGGACATGGTTGAAATCTTGTTGGGGCTCATCCGAGCATCCAGAGAGGGAGACTGGATGCTACACTTGGCTAGCATTCGAGCAATGATCCCATGGTGCTTTGCTTATGACAGGATGAATTATGCACGCTACCTCCCCTACTACTACGCCCAGATGTCTGAGCTGCCCATCACACACCCAGATGTGTACACAGAATTCATGGAAGGAGGCTTCTCAGTCCAACTGGGCTCCACCAATCCATTTGGCCGAATCCCTGTTGACAAAGCTATAGAAGAAACGGTGAACAAAGACACCCAAACAGCTGGAGGGACAAAGGGATTCAGCTTGAAGCCAGGAGCTGTGACCAAATATTATCTCACAGCTGAGTATAGAAGCATGTACCTCAGACAGCTGAGAGACCTGACAGGTCAAGGCAGGTGCAAATGGTCTCATCCAGATCTACAGAGTCCAAGGATCAAGAGAGATGAAGCAGATGTCCAGTCTCTCATGGACCTTATGGAGAATAACTGGCTCAATCCTATGTCCCCTGATGAGATTGATTTGGTTAGCCTCTCCACTGGCAACATGGCTCCACCTGATGTGACCATAGATCTCTTGAGAGCTCTTGAGAAAGGAGAAGAGGCCTACCAAGCATTCCAGCAAACAAGGTTAGATGCAGACCCACCACCTGTGAAATTCCACGACAAGATGACCAAGCAAAGTCTGAAAACATTCTCCAATGTCAGCACAAAACAAGCTCATGGAAAGAAAGCACAGGATGTGGTTCTGAAGGCAGATAGAAACCTTTTCAGTCATGATCCTGGTGGCTGAAAGCAGGAAGGTGAATCTGAAGGATGTCCTTGCCTACCCATTGGGCCCACTACCATGGGCACTGGCAAATGCTGATGGGTCCTTACGAAAAACAAACAAGGCTGCACTTGCCAGAGAGCTTGAAAAGAATGTATCTCCTGCAGAAGACATCCCAATCCCATCTACTTCCATCATTGATGGGATGAGCCTGGTCCAAAAAATGAATGGCAACAACAAAACCTTTGCACAGGTGGCAGAGTCAGCCTTGACCCAGGTCCTCCATGAGGGAGCACAGAGTGGGAGGATTGATGTTGTTTTTGATGTCTATCACCAGACTTCGATCAAAGATGCTGAACGACTGAACCGGGGTGGAGACATCACTCTCCAGTACAAGAATCTTGCAGGGGGACACCACGTCCAGCAGTGGAGAAAATTTCTGTGCAGTTCCTCCAACAAGACCAGTCTCATCAAGTTTCTGGTGGAAGAGTGGAAACTCCCATGATACAGAGCTATGCTGCATGGCAAGGTGTTGTACATGACCTGTGAGGAAACCTGCTACAAGTTGACAGAAGATGGGTGTGAGGAAGCAGCAGAACTGCACTCCACACATGAAGAAGCTGACACCCGTCTGCTCCTGCATGCATTGCATGCAGCAAATGCGGGCTCAAAGTCAGTTATCATCACAGCTGAGGACACTGATGTCATGGTGCTTTGTCTTGGCTTCCAGAAGGACATCACCTGTCCCATCTACCAGAAGTGTGGGACTCAGAACCGCACACGGTTTGTCGACATCACCAAACTGGCAAGTTCACTTGGAGACAGCATCTGTGACAGCCTAATTGGCTTACATGCCTTCACAGGCTGCGACACTGTCAGTGCATTCGCTGGTCGAGGGAAGCTGAATGCCCTGAAGATAGTGAGAAAGCACACTTCCTGCCAAGAGACTTTTAGTCAACTGGGACAGACATGGAATGTGAGTGATGAGCTGTTCCAGAAAATTGAGCAGTTCACCTGTCGGATGTATGTTGCTAATAGCAGCACTGCTGAGGTGAACAAACTGCGTTACCAGCTCTTCTGCACCAAAAGGGGAGAGGTTGAGTCCAGCCAGCTGCCACCATGTAGAGACTGTCTCTTTATTCATGTTCAACGAGCCAACTATCAGGCAGCAATATGGAAGTGCTGTCTGCAGGCTAACCCTGTGGTGCCAAGCCCTACTGAGTATGGATGGACAGACGATGAAGGCAAGCTGGCCATTTACTGGATGCGCTCCCCACCTGCACCAGATGTGGTCTTGGAAATGCTAACGTGCAAGTGTGTGCATTCATGCAAAATGCCAAGCTGCATGTGCCTTTCAAATGGACTTCCATGCACAGACATGTGCAGGTTAAAGACCTGCAGTAACCAAAAACAGCAGGATGGTCCAGAACTGGACTTTGAACTTGGGGAGTCAGATGATGAGAGAAACGAGCAGTTTGATGAATGACAGTGTGATGATTCTGATGGTATTACTGTGGTAGTAGTCTATTGACGCACAGGATGTTGATTCTGGACTTGGTTACCCAGAGCTTGATAACAATAATGTAACCATATTCACATATACCCATTACCCTACCCATTACCATTACATATACCCACTAATGATATGGGATTACATGTATCATTGACTAAGTATATGTAAATGTCAATGTTGTTTAAAATATTAAAATAGTTCATTACCTCACTATGGTATTCCTTTTTATCATGTATTTTGATTGTGTATTTAAACAAATGTATAGAGACCAGTTTGTGACCTAACTGGCTTTGGTCTAGTTCTCATTTAAGGCTCACAATCACCTCACACAATGAAATAGTATGGGTATATTATACATTTTCTGAATCTTTACAGTCCTGTGAGTATTCCAGTTTTTGTGTTTTGTGTCCCTGATATTCCTAGATGCCACAGGGCTAAAAGAAAGTATATAGTTTAGACGAAAATTGCAGAAAGATGTGTGTTATTGACGGGTTGAAGAGCTCAAGTGACCTCTATATTTGTGAGAAATATCCACAACAGGGCTTGAATGAAAGCTAAGAAGGTCCCCTTTAAAATGGTACCAAAGACAATATTATAGAACATTGGAAAATGTCCTGACCATGAGGCTAAACCAGGATATGCACCAGCGTCTAAAATGCAATTTAGTTTAGCGGGTGGTTAACTTCATGAGCTGATAACTGTGATACAGCTGCCACTCAGGAATGGTTATCATACCAAAATATCATCTACAGACATGGATCCTTTCAAAAATTATAAGTAAGTTTTGCCACCTTGAGTGTACCGAAATATCGTCTGGCCCATGGACTAACAGTGGCTGGGGTAAGAAACCTTGAATGTCAGAATACGTTAGGGAAGTGTGTGTGTGTGTGTGTGTGTGTGTGTGTGTGTGTGTGTGTGTGTGTGTGTGTGTGTGTGTGTGTGTGTGTGTGTGTGTGTGTGTGTGTGTGTGTGTGTGTGTGTGTGTGTGTGTGTGGGTCCACATTGGATGCTGGATCCATCTGCCTGCCTGTGCCATGCGTTCTCTCCCCAAACAGAGACCAAGTGAGTCCACGGCAGGACCTCGGCGAGCTCTTCGTGATGCAGCGAGAGGACAATGTGAATTGATGCATTCGTCATATGTACGTAATGAAACATATTTAGAAGGCAGTTCACCCATAGGGGGTTGCAACTTCCCCCCAATGTCCCTAATGATATGCAAATGAGTTGTACTATTTTGATCTTTGCCAAGTTCATCAGTGTGTGCTCTGTGGGCTCATTTGGATCAATATGTATATGTTTGTCAAATCTCTGGCTGGGATCGCAAAGCTCTTTGAGATGGGCTTTCAAGTTATGTTCTGCGTCGACGGTTTAGTTATCTTTAGCCGTCACTGTTACCCATAGTGATGATAAAACATGATTACGAGCGGATAGTAGGCCTGTTGTGCGATCCTCGGGGTGGATGCTGCAGAGCTCTGATGAGTTGTGGTAAGTTAGGCAACAAAATCAAAAGCAACATCGTTCCTAATGGCAAAACAAGCTTGCACACAGAAAGGGATGTGTGATTGGATGCACGATGAGTTGTTTCAGGTATTCAACGATCTTCAGAGAAACTCTAATTAAGTGGTTAAAATTAGTTTGCTGAGGTTCATTTGATGTGCAAATGTGCAAAATAGGGGGAGGAAAAACTTCCTACGTGGCGAGTTTCAAAATTGTCCATTTATTCAGTATCAGCATCATATGTATTTGCAGAAACGTTAGTTTAGATGAAACGTCAAAGTCCCGCGCGCCGTCCGCTTTGAACCGCGACACCCATCTTGTTATGGCTGCAGATGCAGCGCAGATTAACGGCCCTGTTCCCCTCTCAGCATCATTACTCATTCATCAAACATTTCCTATTTGTTTCATCCTGCAACAAACAACAAAATTAATTTGATCATCAGAGATCGTAGCACTTAACAGAGAACCCCTAGAGTTTTGAATGAATTGTTAAATTAGATTAATGATTTCCCCCTGCGTGGCTAAACCGCGGCATATTGATGAGACAATCTTCTATCACGTTAGAGAATCAGAGAGGGGAAGAGCATCCCGCTGTTAGCAATCTAATTATCGTAAACACACAAAAAGCAGCTTGATTGTTTTTAATGTCTGCTACTGTAACCCCCCCCCCCACACACACACACACACAGAAACATACACACTCACTGCTATGCAAACCTATTCATTTCTCTGGGCCATGGGAAGAAATCATCACTGCACCCTGCAACATGCAACATACAGCATGCAACGTGTGACATGTAACATGCAGCGTGCAACACGTGACATGCGGCATGCAGCATACCACATGCAACATACACCATACCGCATGCAAACGCAGCATGCGACATGTGCCGTGCAGCACGCGACATGCAGCGTAACAACACACAGCATGCAAAACATGTGATGTGCAGCATGCAAAAAAAGTGCAGCATGAAGCACGCAACATACCACATGCAACGTACATCATACAGCATGCAAATGCAACGTGTGACATGCATCATGCAACATACCACATGCAACGCACAACATACAGCATGCAAACATGCAACATACAGTATGCAACATGGAGCATGCAAACATACAGCATGCAACATACAACATGCGAAATCCACATAGAAGTGGACAGCACTTAACCCAACATCCTCTCGCTCCCAAGGGGTACAGTTGGGACAGCTAAGGCCACCGTGCCCCCTCGAAACAGTTAAACCGATGTAAAGATACTTCATTCATCTTTTTCAGGGGAATTGGTGAAGTTTTTGATTGTAGGACCAATCAATCTATGGTCACTAGGTAGGCATTATGGTACATCGCTAATCTCTCCAATTTATAAGGCCCACTGGTCCCAGTAAGGTTGAGAATGATTTGTTTGATTTCTGTCAGAAATGTTAAAGGACTGCAAGTTATCCTCAGTCCCCCCCTTTTTTAAATACATTTATCGCAATTTAAAATTAATGATTCTATAACTCTAAAATATAGGGTGGTATGGGGGTTAAACATGTTTTGTCAAATGAGGGCTTGAGTATCACGCTAGCCAGTAGGAAGCATCCTAATTTTCTTTTAATTTTGCACCATCCATCATTAAGTAGCGGAAGACGTCACCCGATAAAAAGGGTGCATTTGTCATTTTGCAAAAGAGAAATATTGCTCTTCACTTCCAGTAGCACAAAGTGAATCCGTGCTGATTCAGCAGAAGAAAATATTTATCTTTCTTTTTAACCCCTCAAGTTGATACTTGATATTAATTTGTGTGTTCGCTCTCCAAGTACACCCGTGATTTTAGCCGGCCCCTTTTCTGCGTCTGACTTTAATTAATTAGCGTCACTATTACAAATGGAGGTCCGGTTGATTGGTTTGTTCGCCATTTACTCTCTCCAAACCTCATCCTCTCCAATCGTGACATTTGGAGAATTCTTGATTAGCATAATTAGACAACTTTGATGGGAGATTTGTGAAATCCCCCTTTTCTCTTGCGCCGCCCTGTTTCCATGCGCATCCCCAAAACCTTTGCGTTACCGCCGTGAGTCCGAGGATTAGACGTGACATTTAAAAGGGCGCGCTGAAACACTGAACATATGGGAAATATCCTCGCTTTACATGGGCTGACGTGCAGCTGACGGTGTACTAAAACAGCAATCAGTGCTACGTGGAAAACACACACACACACACACACACACACACACACACACACACACACACACACACACACACACACACACACACACACACACAGGGCTGTATAATAATTCAATATTAGTGTTGCAGCGGTGTTGCATTGGGATGACCTTCTGATGTTGTCAGGTGAAGCACAGTGTTGTTTCATTGAACGGTAATTAAAATCTATTACCAAAGAATTTCTCCAAAAATGGCGTCCGGAGTAATATTTGAAAGGTGGCTCTGGTTTGATATTATACTTTAGACTAACCTCGTTTGGATTCTTAAATATGACAGTTTTGCACATGTAAGTAGAAAGCGTGATGTTTATCAATACCGTGTAAAATCCCCATTGACTCTTGTGATGATAATATTTTCCATATCGGCCAGCACCCCACACACACACGCACGCACGCACGCACGCACACACACACACACACACAATCTTGTGCCTTACTTTGCCAGTGATTTATCATCATGAGCCTGTGTGCTAGTGAGCACACGTGTAGAAGAAAAAAAAAAGAAAGAGAGCAGGAGAGAGAGAGAGAGAGAGAGAGAGAGAGAGAGAGAGAGAGAGAGAGAGAGAGAGAGAGAGAGAGAGAGAGAGAGAGAGAGAGAGAGATGTAAATAGACTATAGCATGCTGTTATTTCTCTATGAAGGAGGCCACGGAGAGCTCTGGTGGTTTATCGATTTTCAGAGCTGCTCGGCTCTCATCGCTCTCCCGGTTGCTGAGCACCGTTCACCGCACACACACACACACACACAAACACACACACACACACACACACACACACACACACACACACACACACACACACACACACACACACACACACACACACACAGCAGCAGCAGCACCTCAGGCTGTGATCCCTGCCAGAGAGACCCCAGCCCTCACAACAGGACCCCTTCCACATCACACGACCCGGATCCATTCATACCCTCTCATGCCTGCGTCTCAATAACTCCCATTGAGGTGGCAGGGAAGGTGGATGGGAAATAATAAGAGGAGACGCCGGCCACAGAGCTCGCAGGCTCGCTCCTGCATCTCTGAAGCCTTTTGTATGAGCGGTGGAAGACGGTGATTGTCCTCTTCTTCCAGGTGAGGGAACAGGGTTGAAATTCTCCAGCGTGTCCTGCAGAGTAAGGGGAGACTATGCTGTTGAGGAGGACACACATAATGATAAATGAAGTGTTAGATTCCAATCAATACGGCATGGTAGTACATCTAGTTGTTTTTTCTGACCAGTCAAGTTTATTTGTATAGCCCAAAATCACGAGGTAGTCCCCAAGGGCTTTACAATCAGTACAATATACAACAATATACAACATACGACCCCCTCTATCCTTGGTCATATAAAGGAATGAGGAGAAATTCCACATGAAAAACCTTATCAGGAAAAAAAATGGGAGAAACCTCAGGGACCGCAACAGAGGAGGGACCCCTCCTTCCAGGACACACGGACATGCGATAGGTGTCAAAATGCACAAAATACCCCCCAAAATAACAAAAATATACTGTATAACAGTGCACACAGAGCGGGGCAATGTAAAATGCACAGAATTTAGCGAATTGAAATGTGTAAATTGAAATGGCCGTCAGTGCTTTTTCTTTCCCCGGCCTTGCAGATGTGGGAAACTCCTATAAGCGCCCTGATTTGGGCTGACCAAATCTGATCGGACGTATGCCGCCATTTCCCTTCTCGACACCCCTCGTGTCTCAGATTTCCTCATCCCCCACCTCGCCACACTACAAATGCTCGCATTTCAACATGGATCACTGTGACGGAGAACTTGACTGCACTCCCCTCGAGGCGGTGTTTGACTCACTCTATCAGCATCTTTGGAGATTTGCAAATAACGTGTCTCAAACACCTAGGTCGTGGAGGCCTTGCCTGTGTGCCAATTGGAGGGTCTGGTTTTCCAACTATGACCTTTCGTCTGTAGGGAGTTAGCTAAGGCATGGCACGTTGCTAGCTCTAATGGGCCCGGTTACGCGGTTCTTCCAAATGTGAAGTATATTGCCGTTTTACGATACTATCGAATAGATCATGCTTGTTCCTTTTGTTTTTGTAGTGACAACCACAACGTTGACAAATGCCGACATTTATTGGTGGTGTTTTGGCAGGACACGTCTCCATTGCTCACCATCCCAAATTACCCCATTCACACACGCAGTCTTTCCCCGAAATGTTCAGGAACACTCCCTGCATGGGGTGATGTGTGAATGGGAGCGGGGATCCATATTTAAGGGATTGTGTACCCCCTCACGATCATGCATCGTTCCAGGGAACATGCCTGTGAGGCGGTGTCGGGGTTGAAAGCTAGAGCATTGCAGGGGAGAGCGGGGTTATGGCCATCTGATGGAAGATGCTCGTGCAGCGAGCGACCCAATCGCCAGACTCCGCCGATGACGTATTTGAATCCGCCATGAATTGACTCACCTCGCGGGTGATCGCATAACAGCTCTTCTTTTCCAAGACTGGCTGGAAACTGGACAGATGCAGTAATAAGGGAGTGCCTCTTAGGCCGTGCAGAGGGTGAAACTGGTATCTGTAAGTGTTGCGTTGCCGCCATCACTTTTAAAAACTTTTTTCTATGGCGTCCGAGTGGCGTGGCGGTCTATTCCGTTGCCTACCAACACAGGGATCGCCGGTTCGAATCCCCGCGTTACCTCCGGCTTGGTCGGGCATCCCTACAGATACAATTGGCCGTGTCTGAGGGTGGGAAGCCGGATGTGGGTATGTGTCCTGGTCGCTGCGCTAGCGCCGCCTCTGGTTGGTCAGGGCGCCTGCTCAAAGTGGAGGGGGAACTGGGGGAAATAGCATGATCCTCCCACGTGCTACGTCCCCCTGGCGAAACTCCTCACTGTCAGGTGAAAAGAAGTGGCTGGTGACTCCACATGTATCGGAGGAGGCATGTGGTAGGCTGCAGCCCTCCCCGGATCGGCAGGGGTGGAGCAGCGACCGGCACGGGCTTCGATTGACCAAATACAATTGGGAGGCAAAAGTGGGGTGAACCCCCCCCCCAAAAAAAACTTGTTTCTATAAAATGGCTTTTAGTTTTGCATTACGCTTTTATTCATTTATTTTTTCATAAGATTTTTATTTCCTTGTCTTTTATCTATGTTTATATTTCTTGAATGCATTCTGGTTTTTTTTCTGTTTTTCTGTTTGTGATGCTTTGTATAAACTTGTTTTTGAAAAGTGCTATGCAAATAAAGTTGATTTATTATTGATTATTTTTAGAAACTTATTTATTATTCATTATATTGTTATCTATTATTATTTACATTATATTTATGGTTAATATTTTATATTATTTATTATATTATAATTATTTAGTGTATATTTGTTTTGATTAGTTTATTTATTTATATTATCTTTATTTATTAGCTGCTGGACGGTCCCTTGCCCCATCTGTTCCGGCATTGCCATGGTGTGTGTGAACAGATTGCATGATGGGAACGTCCTTGAATGTGGCTGCATGTGTGGATGGGGACAGTCACCAGCAGTGCCTGGAAGGTGCTCTCGGTAGTTTACTGGGAACGGTGTGTGAAAAGCACTTATACACGCTACTCGTGATATTCAGGTAGGCGACCACATAAAGGATTTGCCACTCGATGCTGTTTTGGAGGAGCTCAGCCACTTGAGGTCTCCCCACCAGAACAGCAATTGGTGTCTCCAAAACAGGACGACCCCGCCTGCTTCTCTCCGGGGCCGTGCCTATAGTCCCCGGGTCCTATATTCCCCGGGTCCTATGTTCCCCGATCGGGGAACATAGGACCCTTTCGAAAAAAAAGGGTCCCATATTCCCCGTTTTCCCCTAAAAAGGTCCTATAATCCCCGTTGCAATAGACACCGGGGAACATAGAACCCTCTTTCGGAAAAAGGGTCCTATATTCCCCGCTGTTTCCAGGGGAACATAGGACCTTTTTCCAAATAAAGGGTCCTATATTCCCCGCTGTTGCCAATCGAGGAACAAACCGGGGAACTTAGAACCCTTTTTGCAAATTATTTCCTTAACGGGTCCAAAATAATAAAAACGGGTCATGGCTGAGATGTAGGCTACGACAATCTATTCCTCCGCTGATTAAATTAGGCCGTATTACCATTGTTGGCTGTTGTATATCGCAGGCCACCTTGAGTGCGTATCCAAATTCGGCCTATAGAGGAGGCTGTAATTTGCTTTATTGTTATTTCTTACCGATATTTACTGCAGTAGGCCTAGTTAGTTGGCTCTCCGGCTCAGCATGGACAGTCGGCAACCAACGCAAGTTTGTCTTGCAGTAGGCCCGCCTACCAGTATAACCTAGCCATTTCCACCTTCGCTCAAAGTTCAGTTTGCACAGCACTGGACACTTCAGCCACTTTCTTGTTACTTTGCAGTTCGTTTTCCATATTAAATCACTTGGCAGACTTTCTTTCAAAAAGACTTTAATGATGAACTTTTTAGGCAGAGAACTTAGACCAGGACTTGAAATTTAGGACCAGCACAAAGTATCCATCAACGGGGGCCGCCTACCTTACACAATAGGCTAATTGCCTAATAATAATAATATGTGCTTCTAAAAAACTAAAGGCTTGTGGAGGTGCTAAACCAAAAACATGAATCAAAGACGAACATCAAAGGATGTAAGGTAACACTCACCAAATGGTAAGAAAATAACAGAGGCAGTCCTCTATTTCACCATTTTATCGTCTGGCATCAGTCATTAAGGTTTCTGAAGAAGACCACCCGGCCAAGTTAATGACTGATGCCAAACAATGAAATGGTAAAATAGAGAATTGTGTCTTTTTTTTTCATTTGATGAGTGCTACCTTACATCCTTTGATGTTCTTCTTTAATAATAATAATAATAATAATAATAGTAATAATACCAATAATAATAATAAGAAATAATACATAATAATAATAACAGCCTAATAATGATAATAATAATAATAGCCTAATTATAAAAGAGGCCTAATAACAAATAACAATTACAGGCACAATACTATCAATAGTAATGCTGATAATAGGCTATTAATAACAAAATGCTTCTAGTAAAAGCTTGGCTGAAAAAGGGTTGGTCTATGGCAGAAGCCCCCCAGAAAAGGCATGGTCTAAAACAAAAATCTCCAAGGCCTAACTAGCCTAACGTTAAGGCTTTTTTCTTCTTCAAAAAATCAAAATGAGTAGTCCTAGTCCATTAGGCTACTCAACAAAGAGGGGCTAAAACCCTGGATTTGACATTGCCGACGCTGCAGGACCCTTTGCGCATTATAGATCCTTCTTATTGGGACTGTTGGCTCCCTCGCAACTTCTGCAATCACCCCCTGTCGGAATTCTGCACGGTGCACCATTTCTCCGTCAGGGGGATGCACGTGTTCCCCAACATCGTGCACAATAATGTTAGCATCCACGTCCTCCACTTCAAATCTATTTGTGATCAGTGGCACTCTACAGTTCCACCTCCAGCACCTCCATCTAATGGTGTCTTGATTGGTGCGGTGCTTCTGATATCTGAAGTTCTCATGTACCAACACTTTGCCCCCTCGATCACCATCCATAACTATCGCCATTGTTTGTCTTCTTGTAGGCTAGTAAGCACATGACAGTGAGTCCACGAGTTATCACCGATAACAACCGATTGTTGCAAATTGTTGCAAGTTGGCGGGCGGTTTAGACATTGGTGAATTTTGATCATGTGGTTTAGAACGCCAGGAAACTTGCGTGCAGATGACCACACATCCACGACAAGTCTTAAATATTTCCAAACTCGAAATCATGTGTGCATTTGGCTATTTATAAATTATTTTTCGAGCAATATGTGTTTTGTGATTCAGCTTTAGCGTTGTTGATTAGCCTTTCATTCATATTTTGTCAAAAAGGCGTATTCATTAGCCTAGGCCCATGTCCCGTTATTTCTGTAGCATACAGCATCTTAGAATCTTAAGAGACCAGGCAGATATTGTTATTATTTTATTGTTATTACCATGCCTTATTAGCCTACTTTATAATTATAAATATTTCAATTACCCGATTTTTAGCATTTCTAATATAAGGCTATATTGTTATTATTATCCTTATTATTATTATTATCATCATCATCATCATTATTATTACGCTATTATTATTATCATTATTATTGTTCTGATCCGTTATTCCCACCTATATGCTTATTTAGGTGTCATTGATTATAAATGATCAGGCACACCGTTATTACACAATGCCTAACGTGGCTTGCTTTATTCCACCGTATTGCAAGACTGCCCGAACAATATTCCTCGCGCTTCTCCCACGTCAACAGGTGACGTCACATACATACGGGTGCCCTTACATGCAGAACCGGTACATGACAATTATTGTTATTATTATGTTATTATTATTATCATTACAATTATGATGCTTAAAGGGCCTTACTGAGCAGATGGTTTCTATCTAATATCTGTCAGATGCTTTTCCCAATAAGCTGGTGTGGTTATAATGGGAACGACGGCTTTCTAGGGAACATAGAAGAAGTGGGTCGGAATTGGCCTCTTGTCGGTATCAGCCAGCTTTTGCAGGAGTCTATCCCTGGTACAATGCACTAGACCTCTGGGAGATGGACTGCTGAGGACGGAACACAACACCTATCCTCAGCTCCCAGCACTTCTCGCAAAATGTGCTACTCATACGCTGAGTTGGCGGCACCCGGGATCGAACTCACGACCTTGCGATCCATAGACGAGAGCTCTACCGACTGAGCTATGCCCGGGTACAGTTGCTCAAGGAACATAGGCTTACTATATTACATTCAGACACAGACGAGCCAGCTCACCTACTCGGCGAGGCGCATTTTCCTCGGTAAGTGACACATTTCGCGCATAAATATCAGAGAACTACCGCGGTGGGTTATGCGCCCAAATGTAAGCTATAGCCTAATAAATTGAAATTGGTGTAGTGTCTAAAGTTTCCACATACTTTAGCCAACCTGGACTTTGTGAATTCGTTTTTGTGATATAAAAATAGAAATCGTATGATTCATTGTCTTCTTAATAATCTGCCCTAAATAATGCATTATTGAAAATGCACTTTTTGCGCCAAACAGCGTCAAACCTGCTGACCGGGGAACATAGGACCTTTCTTTATAAAAAGGGTCCTATGTTCCCCGGGTGCCCTAGGGGAACATAGGACCCTTTTTTATAAAGAAAGGTCCTATGTTCCCCTGCACATACAAAACGGGGAACATAGGACCCTTTTGGGGAAAAGTGGGGAATATAGGGCCCTCTGTATACAAAAAGGTCCGATAGGGCCCTCTGTATACAAAAAGGTCCGATATTCCCCGGTCTCATACAAAGCGGGGAACATAGGACCCGGGGACTATAGGACCCGGGGAACATAGGGAGGACCCCCTTCTCTCCACTATCCAAGTCTGGAAACGGGTTCAACCAGACTGCGAGCCAACGCTTCTCCTAACCGCTGCTTCTGAACAGGTGGACGTAGTTTGGCTTAAGAGTCCCCCTGACATTAAGCGCGGTTACCCAGCATGCACCGAAACATGCTAACAGGAAATGAAAGGCAAAGGCGTCTCACACGTCGCCCCTTCACCCACCCGGGGCACCAGGCGAACCCTGGACACACAAATGGCACGTTTACACCCTTGTTGTGCTGCCCGCCATTACACAGCCTGTCTAAACCAGACCTTCCACTTGGCAATGTCATGGCCGCTGCCGCCGCCGCTGCTCACCTTTAGCTTGGGTTTGTCTTTAATTATCGTCAGGGAGGAACACACAGACCAGCTCATCAACTGGATAAATATTTGACCGCTGTTCCATAAATTGGCATGGGGGGGGGGGTATTTTAACGACGCATCCTGCCCGCGCCAGACATCATGCGCCGAGAGATGCACACTGGATCGGCACTCCGCAGGTGAGCGCAGCTCGTCTCGGCATGAGGTAAATTAAAACTCCCGTTTCCGCCGGAGAAATGGCGGATTTCCGACACTTCCCGAATTTGCCTTATTTAATTATAACCTATGTCAAAGCCTAAGCTGAGAAGCTTAGACGGGGCATCCAATTAATCAAGAAATAGGTATGTTTGTGGACTGCGTATGAGCATGCGTGTGTGTGTGTGTGTGTGTGTGTGTGTGTGTGTGTGTGTGAGAGAGAGAGAGAGAGAGTACATTTGTGTACATAAAAGTGTGTGTATGTGAGCATGTTTTTATATCTGTATTTGAGTGTGTGTACATTATGTCACCCCTGGGGGTGGGGGTGGGGTGGGGTGGGGGCAGTAACAGGAGTCAGGGGTATGCGAGGTGAGAAAGCCCAAAGCAAGACACACAAGCTATGTGGCGTCACGCCTTAACAAATAGGGGTCCTGCTGTGATTTTTGGCGAGTGGCGCATTATCCAAGCTTATGGTTTTATGCTAATCACAAGCCTGCGCCGGATCCCAGAGATCCAAACTGTCTGGACTGTCTGACTGGCGTCTCATTTCGGACGACGAAGGACGGCGAGGAGGGAAACTTTTGAGCGCGAAAACCTGATGGGGTTTGGGCCTGATAGTCAACAAAACTTTTTTTTTTTGCCATTTATAATTGTTATATTCCTGCATTTAGAGGAAGTCGCACTGGATGGAAGTTAACTCAGTCCTTAAAAAGCCAACCACACACGGGGGTCGCCAGCGTTACCCCCGTCTGGGTCGGGCGTCCCTACAGACACAACTGGCCGTGTCTGCGGGTGGGAGGCCGGATGTGGCTATGTGCCCTGGTCGCTGCACTAGCGCCTCCTCTGGTCGGTCGGGGCGAATGTTCGGGGGAACTGGGGGACGGGGGGATAGCGTGATTCTCCCACGCGCTACGTCCCCCTGGCGAAACTCCTCACTGTCAGATGAAAAGAAGCGGCTGGCGACTCCACATGTATCGGAGGAGGCATGTGGTAGTCTGCAGCCCTCCCCGGATCGGCAGAGGAGGTGGAGCAGCGACCGGGACGGCTCGGAAAATAGGATAATTGGCCAAGTAAAATTTGGGGAGATCTAAAAAAAAAAGAAAGCCAACCTCAAATTAGAGGAGCAACTCACACAGAATCCTCTAATTGTTAAACCACCACCCCTGAGTCCCACAGCTCTACTGCCTGGGCTGTACCTCCAGTGTCTCCTCACACCAACTGCTTGCCTGGAGGCTTATATAATGCACATCATCACTATTCATCAAACCGTCACATCAACCCGTCTGCATTGCAGACTTTTTAAAAATTGCATTAAGAGAAAACACAGTTGCATAAGCTCATGTTGATGAGGATCCCACAATATGGAGCCGGCACGCCGACCCCAGAGGGTCACGGGAGTGGGACGTAGTCACATGCTTCTGCAGTCCAGTGTCTCCAACTGTGTTTTTGTTTCCACATGTTGCATCTGTGAGGGCGGAGGATTTGACGCGAGAGATGGGTAAGGGGGCCGGCTGGAGGCTTGCATGCGTGGGCATTTCCATTCACTCCTAACATCAAGCGGTGCCTGTATTTCGAGCTAGGCTCCGAACCAGATTTCACTTGGTTTCTTGGAGTTCTGGTGATGCGGCGAACCAACAGGACAGCACAGACCTGGACGGTGGAACAAACACCCTCTGTCTCAGTGGCCTTGGCAGAGTGTCAATGGGGGTTAAATGAATCACACGTGGGTGTCAACTTTGATCTCATGTTCCTCTTTTAGGAGCTGGGGATAACCGTTTCGAAGCTGTTCTCAAGCTGCGCTACAGGCGGCCCGCTTCACATGTGGATTTTGAATCGCCTGGCCTAAGTTATCTTGAAAACCCGCCGAGTGGACTCCTTTGTTTTTAAAGTCACTATTAGTCATCAATCACCTGCCATCCCCCCCTTCTCCCCCCCCTCCCCAATATCTAAGGGATACATATTTATGAACTCTCTGGAGCAGCTAAAGGGAACATTTGCTACTGATTACGAGCACTCTTCCCTCGCTCCAAACTTGGCGTCCAGATGTGTACGTAGCTCCATACATATAGAGAGCCATTTCTCAACCGCCGCCGCCCTCGTCCCTTGAGGGAGCGGGTGTTTGTTTGCATTCAAAGCGCTAATCAATTACACGAACAGCTCCCATTGTGATCACAAAGACTAGAGCGAGCTGGTTTTAATGACTCTATCAATTCATGCCCTATTTATGTCATTTCAGGCAGACAGAAACGGCCTCAAACTGGCAAAAACAGAGTCATTCTCCCCTGACAGTTGGACCAATAAAAGGTTGAATGTTTTATGTTTTGATCAGAGAGACTCAAAACGACCTTCACTTCAAAAAAAAAGAGAAAGAAAGGAAAGACGACCATAATGCTATTAATCATGTGAGGGCGTCAGGGTAGAGCCGGAGTGGTGGTCAGCGGTCAGCTTCACTTTGGATTGCCGCTTCAAAAAGGCGAGGAGGCCGCGTCTCCTCGTGCCGCGTGGGGTTTGTGTGCGAAACCTTTAAAGATTTCAAAAGCCGAGTTCAAAGCGACACCTCAACTCTTCTCACGCCGCCATCCGAGTGGACGAGAGCACCAGCACGGGCTAACTTTCCCATTTCAATTCCAATCACATTCAGCTGAGGAACGAGCTCATTAGGGATAATTGTGCATTTTCTATTCTACGGTTTCCCTTTCGCTCCTCACCTCCTCTCCCTGTGGAAAGTTTTACGGCCGTGACAAAAACCAAATGCGTGGACCACAGATGTCGAGCGAAAACCACTTATATAAGGAGGCTTTGTGGGAACGTCTTGGTTAATACTGCAGGTGCTGCGGCAGGCCAAAGGCTCAGACTGCCCAAATTGACTCTTTGACACGCAGCCATTCAGTCAAGTGTCAAACCTGGCTTGTTAAGGCTGTTGTCAGAGCTCTAAAATAACATTATAACTGTTATTCTTTTGCAATCATTTACAAAAGGCATTCAAACCGGGTTCCAAAGCCTTGAGATGATGGAACCACATTGGTTGTGTGTGTGTGTGTGTGTGTGTGTGTGTGTGTGTGTGTGTGTGTGTGTGTGTGTGTGTGTGTGTGTGTGTGTGTGTGTGTGTGTGTCTAAGTCCATCCATCCATTATCCAAACCACTTATCCTGCTCTCAGGGTCGCGGGGATGCTGGGGTCTATCCCAGAAGTCATTGGGCGGCAGGCGGGGAGACACCCTGGATAGGCCGCCAGGCCATCACAGGGCCCACACACACCCACAAACACACACACATTCACACCTAAGGACAATGTAGTGTGTGGAAGTGTTAAGGTCAAAATAAAAATGGATAGGGGAGGTTATTGTGGATTTGAATACATGCAGATGTGTGTGCATGCACCCACGTGTGTGTCTGTCTGTGTATGTGTGGGTATTTTTGTGTGATATTGTTAGGGACAGGGAGAGCAGGAGATGTGCCCGTCTTGTTTGTTTGCGGCACCAAACTCCTTCTCAGCGAAGGAGGATTAGGCCTGTCGGCAGTGTGTGCACCAACTGAGCCACTACACACTTCAGCAATCAGGCAGGCTGCCAAACAAACAGATGAAGTCAACAGAGAGATGTTTCCTTGTGTCTTCTGAGATGTGACTGCAACAGATGCAACGCTGACACCACAGCTTGACACAGTGTGACAGCCTACTGTGTACACAGCCGGCTCCACTTTGACTTATTTTGAAGGGGGGGGGGTATAGAAGACACTACGCACATGATCACACACAAGATAATGTTTGTCAGAAGCAACAGTGGTGTCACTACGTCAGAGAGAGGAGAGACAAAGACAACTGAGGTTGATTTCACGGTGCAGTCATGTCGTGTGTATTGTCACATGTAGTAGTATGATTTCCATAACGGGGGGGGGATGTGGGCCACGGCCATTTTTTTTAGGTGGGGTCTTTGATTTGCACTGTGCAAGATTCAATCTCTGAGGTGAGCCGTGGCCATTACACAGCGAGGTCAAAATCCCATTACTCAAATGTAATTTATCCATGGTATTTCTTACAGGCCCGATCCCTCAAATATATCTCCACGTTGCCACCCAGATAGGCAGTCTGAAAGCATTGCATGCTGGTTAACGGAGTTCTTGGCTTTGAGCGGCTCTCAGGGGAAGAGGTGGGGGTATCTGTATCCAGGTAATTACAGTCTGAGGGGGCAGAGGCCCTCTGTGATTACACATCAGCCCCGTAATGGATTCAACACTTATGGATGGAGAGAGAGAGAGAGGGAGAGAGAGAGAGAGAGAGAGAGAGAGAGAGAGAGAGAGAGAGAGCGAGAGAGAGAGAGAGAGAGAGAGAGAGAGAGAGAGAGAGAGAGAGAGAGAGAGTATGAGTTAGTTGCGAATGCCGCATTCCCCCCCACTCCCCGTTGTAAGTCAAGGGACAGGAGGGCGGGAGGAGACAGGGTGGGGTGGGCTAGGTAGGTATATCTGCAAGATGGATTACATGGGGTTTGCCGAGTTCAACATTGACACAGATTCATCGTAAATCATTATGCCGGGGACCCGGAGTGATTTCTGCATTAGGACCAGAAAATGGAGTTCAGCCAGTCAATGAGGGAGGGCATATTTCACATCAATCACCTCCACACTCTCATACTACCAGGGTTTAAATCTCACTTATACTGTTACCAATAGGGTTCAATGGCTATGATGGCAATCAGCAAGACACTGCACTAACAATAGCCTACTGACTACACTGGGAAGTCTGCATGGGGCTCCCTTGCCATTTATCTAAAGTGAATTATGTATGAATTGAAATGCAGAGATTTAAAAAAAAAAAGAGGGTAACATATCTCATCGGCGATGAGGGATTGGTATTTGGGTTATAGGCCTGTGGTGGTGCCCCTGTGATTGTTCCAAGTTCATTCACAAACTTTCAGAGCCAATCCTAGACGCTGGTTCATTTTCATCCAGACGGATACTAAATTTATCAGACGCATCCCGGCAAATTTAAGGACCCCATTTGTGACACGCGTGAGGCCAGCAATGCTTCACCAAGCCAACCTGCTGATGGCGCAAAATGTAGTTTTTTTTCTTCTTCTAACGAGAGTCATGATTAAAAATGTCTAGTTTCATGAGTCAGAAGAATAGTTTTTCCACCCCAAACAGGAACACCCAATCATATTCAACACACGAATGGCATTTCATTTTGTTCCTCATTCGGTTCATCATCAGCAAGTTTCAAACGCAAAAAATAACGCAGACGGTGAAATATAACAGCGCGTCTTAAGTCTAAACCCTGAAAATGGGCAGTTTTAAGTAAGTGACCGGGAACCAATATAACATACCACTAACTCGTTGCTCATGTTTTAGGGACACACGCCCGACTTTTCCAAACTCCCCCCCCTCTTTTCTTCTTCTACTTTTTTTTCTTCTTCTTCCCTTTTTTCCCCCTCACTGCCAGAAAAGCGAGCGGAGCCGAACAGCGGCTGACTGGCTGAAGGAATCCGGATATGATGAAAATGTTTCAGCCCAACTATCGTCAACAAACTGCCGTTGCCGAGCGTCGAGGACTCGGTGAAGGATTATAGTCAACTTTTATTTATTTATTTTCTTACTAAAAAAAAATCCCCCCCTTGTTGAAACATCTGGAGAGGGGGGAGGGAACGCATCGACAACTTGGTGAAAGCTTTTATTTCAATATCCACGTTTCTCGCTTAGCTACAACCGGAGCTGGTCTCTCCCTCTCTTTTTTTCTTTTTCTTTTTTCCCCCCTTTCCCCGCTAAGTCTCAGCGAAAGCGTTTCATGGTGTAGTAAAAAAAAAAGAAAAAAGGAAAGAAGGATGGGAATAACTCAGCCTTGAAAGCGGGGAGTTGTCATGTTTGAAAGGTAAGCTGCCTTCTAAACACAAACTCGTTTCATCATCTGACACGTTTCGAGAGAGAGACGAACATCTTAGCTTGTCAGCCGGAGTCACTTTCGATAGTTTGATATAAAGTCCGCGAAAGTTTTTAAGCGCCTTGTTAAGTGATTGACGTCACATTCCCCGACGCGTTGAGTAAGCGGACGGTGACCTGCGTGTCGACAGGTTATGGACCTTGGCGTACTCGTCTCTGTACCTACTACACATGGGGTGGAGGTTTGTATTCATGAAGGTACGTTGGTTTTCACAGTGCTGCCGGGTGACTAGAGGATCTTCTTACGCTGTGTGACCCAACAACACGACCTGTCTGATGTCCAAGGAGACCTCCGTCCGACCTCCGGATGGGCCTACGGGGCCGAGCAGGGACCACCATCCAGAAACGAGTCCCCTTCTGTCAAACGGTAGGGCCACATAGCCAGACTTCAGCCACTCGCATGTATAACGGGGTTTCCTAACGCATGGCTTTGTCATGGGATGTTTTCGTGCGTGAAGCCAAACCCATATCTTATTTGCACTGACTGGACTGATTTCCTTTGACCTGCTCCTTCCTCCTTTATGTTTGCCACCCCGACAAGACACTGTCGTTGAAAGATCAGTGCTAAACGGTAGGCACATATACCTTCAAGAAGTGGCATGGTATTTTTGGAAAAGTATGGAGGAGAAAAAATGGGGCCGGTCAACTTTCAGCCAATTTGTGCGTCACATGTCATTCAGGGGGTGGGGGCCTCTGTTTGCCAAGAGAAGTCGACTCCGATACAACAATCAAAAACTTGAATTCCAGTATGTCTCTATTCAATTCTTAAGCCCCATGATGCATGTTAATTTCTTGTTTGGGTTCAAAGGTAATTTATTGGTGCTTAGCCCCCCAACCCCCACCCCAATAATCAGCACCCCGCTTTCATCAGTCCATGTAGAATAACACCATAGCATTCTAAAATTAAACCTATGTGGATTTAACATACGACAATATACATGCCCCAGTGATAGCCACGATAGTACTTTATCCTTTTTTTAATAAAGATTGTAGAAATATCCTGGTGACTGTTAACAGCCACCACAGCCAATTATCGTTTTTAATTAACTCTCTAGTTGCCAGTATTATCACAAGTAAAATAAGCTTGTTTTTTTTCCTGTCAATTTTTTTTAACTTTAAACAACTAATGAACCAATTAACCATCATTTTTATATGCAGCACCAATATGGCGCTGTCAAATAATATAGCAAAGTAGGACAAAGTAAGCAATCACTGCAGCTGCTGGATTGTGAATGGATTTTTTTTTTTTTTGCTGGACCTACAAAGACACTGTAAGTTCAGACTGGATTTCCCCTCTGCCAGGACTGTGGATGCTGGAGTACACCAGTTTTTCTTTAACTGTGATCACTAAATACCACAATGCATCAACACTAATGCCGCCAGAGTAGGCATCGGTGCAGCGTTTCAGCAGTCACACCAGGGCTTGAGATTCACCATGAATTGGCCCTAAATCGAGATTGTGCCAGATCTACATAGAGCTACAGACGTGCATTATTCATTCTTTGCCCTATCCATCATTGCTTGCAAAACGGAGTGCTGCGTCATTGGAACAAACTCATCACTGTGTCCAGTGTTGGGTAAACACAATTGTGAGGTTTCGCTGAATCACGTCGTACAGTTTTTGATTTATCCGTTCCAGAGGACAAGCTGATAAGGTCTTAAAATAACTCAAAGATTCTGTTTACTGAAACCTCGGGCAGCAACTGTGACCAAGTACCTGGCACCCAACCAATAAATTAAGTCATAATGGATGCTTCATTTGCTGAACAAAGCAGCGTTGTGCGGTTTGTAAACAAGAAAGTTAAGTCCTTGTGTCAAGATGTCAAAAGAATTAAGAGGTTAAGAGAAATCGGTGAAACCTTGTCTGTTGCTTTTGCATAGCTATCAGGGTTAGGGCTAGGGCTTTGCCTACATACTTTTTCCAATTTAGATGAATGCTGCCTTTATGCCAGTAAAAGAAGTTTGGCAGGTAGAGCACGCCCGGGAGCAGAAGGAGAGAAAATGAGATCCAGAAACCTGGCAATGCTTTAACCTGAACCGCCCCACTATGTTGTGCAACCATTTGCCAAAGACCTGTGCTTTATCTGGCAAAAAGGCAGTGCGACCTCTGCACCTCTGGCACACCAGTCCCTGTCCCTGGTATTATAGTACGTACACTGAGGTTGACCCTGCGCTCAGAGTTTATGTCTGTTTTTGGAAGAATGGCTGTAATGCACCTTATTATAGAACAGTTGAGCTCTTATTGGGCTGACATTAAAATGAACTACCGAAGCACTTTCTCTTCGTCTCTCTTGCTCTTTAACATGCACACGCACACTGTGCGACATTATGTTTTGCCTCGAAAGTCGTGTGTCAGCCACTTTCTCCTCTTTGTTCATGTTATACACTGCTCCCAATCCTAGATGCCTGCGACAAGCAATCCTCAGGAACTACAAAACCAACCAGAAGGGCACCATCCACTGAAGGAAAAAGTCACGTGACAGAGGAAGATCCTAATTTCTGTGAGCCTGTAAGAAGTAAGTTTTAATGGCCTGGGAAAGCTGTGGGATGAACAGGATGTCGCTGTTTAACTTTCGCGATGTACAACAAAAACAAACAACTCATCTGTACAGAGGAAAGACTGCAAACTTGTATAGGCAGACAATGACAAGCACAGTTACCTCACACAGTCATGCTGCTGAGCTGAATAGTGGTAAATAGCACTTAGCAACATTTTATTCAAACACTTATGTGGTTGAATTTACCACTATGTCATTAACATGCTTCAGCCATTAAGATGTCTACATATTTTGACAGTGATGCAATATATATATATATATAATATATATATAATATAATATATATATATATATGCTCTAACTTGGGATCAGTGAAAGATAAGCTTCAACGTTTTCCAAATACGATAATATCGAGATAGCACCGGAGCCCTGTGGCATGGTCTTGGCAAGTGAGCTGCAACATGCCTGCTTTCTTAATGGACAAGACTTGGCTTGTCTTTCCACTCTGCTTCCATTTCCAACCCTCAGCCCTGTGTTGTGGGAATGAGGAAATCCTGTCATGGTTTTGGCGCTGACTGTCTCAACGCACTGATTGCAGTTCAGCCGCAATGTTTCTCCCCCATACCAAACATTTACCTATTGGAGGAGATGTTTGCCACTTTGTAGGACTGCTTTTCTTTTGAGAGGTGTAGCCCGCAGGGCCATTTGTCTGTTGTTGCAGCTTGACCGACTAAGTTAACATTGCAATGATGAAAGAAGATTGTAAGCAAGAATAAAAGCGTGCTCTATATTTAATATGCCCTTAGACTTTTCTCATATAGATTATTGGGTATGTTGCATCTTGATGAACTTCCCCACCATATCATCGTTGCCTCGTACTGCATCCTGTTGCGTTTTGCATCTGCATCTTGTCCTGTTTTAGCCTTGTGAAATTAATAGGGGAAACTAATTTTTTGATGGGAATGCTCTCACCATTTGCTTTGGAGGGCATGGAAAGTAAGTCGTCATGCCCTTTTTCCACAATCCCTATTGTAACTCTGGCAATAATGAAAACAACCTGTTCTATTTACAATGTTTGGTTAACTCCTGCCAATTACCTCCTGTCATGTTTCCATCCTAACTTGGTTACATAGTTTTTGTTGAATGTCAGTCTGTTGAAACTATGCGCAACAATAATTTTTGGCGTTGAAACTCGTGTGCTTTTTGACCCTTGGAAACAGGTCTTGAGTGTTGTTCAGCAAGTTGATAACGTAGTATATATCAAAGGTCAGAAAAGGTCTGAAGCTCTTGTGTGTGTGTGTGTGTGTTATTGTTCACATGAAGAGTAAGATGTGTCAAGCAAGGCTAATAGCAGCTGATTGCTTCCATCCCCATCCATATACTAAGTGCGTAGTGATAATAAGGATTGTGTTTGCGTCTTTACACAGCAGCTCTGTGGTTGCTAGGTTGTTAACTTTTCTAGGGCTCCTTCCTCCCCCTCCTTACAGTTTCTTTTTTTTTTTTAGTTTGTAATGTAATGAATTGCCAGCGGCTTGTTTACCGAAGCAGCGAGGAAATGAGATTTGGCTGAAGAAAAAAAATTTTCTATCAGGAGGTCTTTCCAGCTTGGCAGGTATGTGGAGTTTTGCACTTCTGTGGCTGCTGGAAAGCCTTTCTTTCATCTCAGCAGATAAGCCCCTGTGACAACAGTTTTGCGTTGTAATTGATGTCACCCCTCCCATTTACACATACACAAACAATCTAGCTGGTGAGGGAATTTGGAAAAATATGGAAGACATGATGCTTCTCCTTTTGAGACCGTTCCAAGAACATGAAGAAATCACTTCGGATGAACGGAAAGCCCCCAAATTTGTGTCACTAAAAGAACGCTTTATGAAGTTTTTATTTATCCATTCATTTTGCATCATGCAGTGTTTGAGGTAGATGAAAGTTGGAAATCCTCTACATCCAGATGGATTTCATTTAGCCTATTTGTGTCAAAGACCAGGCGATCTTACAGTGGATTCATTTGCTGCGATGGCCAATCGGATTGCTTGCTGGCGGGGATAATTGAGAGCCCACTTCAGCACAGAAACAGGAAATCAATAAGAAATCATCTGCCTGCCCGCATCCTTCTACTCGTTCTATTTTTCTTCTGCTCTCCATTGTCAATTTTAAAGCTTGTGTACTCCCGGGAGGTTTCTGAAGAGGACCACTCGTCTCATGTTCAAGTAACATAGTAGTTTTTATCTCTGCAGTCTCCAATGTTGTTTTGACAATATTGGTTTGTCAAGAAACAAGAAAGCTCTCGCAAACAGGCCAGCAAACATGGCAGTCGTGACATCATTGGGATTTGCTGTGATGTGCTGAAAACGGTTCCACTTCACATGGTACACTACATTTGCATGAGAGTGTCAACACAATGACGCCAGGGGAGTAATTAAACCTCAGCACACAGCTGCAAAAAACCCAGCCACTTGAAATTACAATGTGGGATCTAAAATTTTGGTCTGGACTCTGGAGCACACTTGAAGGTCTTTTCCCCTTTTTTTTTTCTCCCCTGAACTTTTGCAGCAGTATTCAGAAATGTCATGGGTATGACATTGTCTTCTTTGGACTGGGGGATAATTTGACATTATCATTTACTGTCTTTCAGTGGTATTGCATTGGGATGACAATCGGATGTTGCCACATTGTGACAAAAATTTTGCACAAAATGAGGTCCGAAATATGAGAGGGAGTGTTATTTGAAAACTAGTTTTGGTTTGATATTATACTTACAGTACCATACAGTTCAACATGATGAGCCTCAGCTGGATTCTTAAAAAATGGTATTTTTGCATACGTAAGCAAATATCGTAACGTGTTGAGACCGTGTAAAATTCACCATGACTGTCGTGGCAATAACATTTCATTATTCAGCGTGACTTCTTTGTTTCCTGTTAGGGCTCCTCAGCATTTAACCTCATAACCGACAACTTTACAAGTAGGTTAGCGACCTTTCTACGGAATTGCTATTCCATCCTGGAACCGATTTGGCTGGTTTAAAAAGAAAAGAGAAATAATATCATGATTAATTTCTGGATCCTCCAGTTACCATTGGTCGTTACATTCCTGCATGCCTTGTAAGGACCTTGTCAGTGAATGGGTTTTCTTTGGCTCCACTATCCTGGAAGAGGAGGGAGAATCTCTTGGGGGGGACAGACATTCCTCAAGAGACCTCTTTTGGTTTTTAAGCAGCTGATATCTCTTGCAAACAGGGCCATGGCTCTCCAAGCCCTGCCTGGAAATAAATTACCACGACCAGATGCCAGTTTTAGCTATTTAATCGTCACATTATTCACCGGATTGTCAAATACTTTTTTTAAGCACCTCCATAGCGGATAAAGATGACCTTACTAGCTGATGAGGAACAAGTTTTCTTTTTTTTTTATGTCTTAGGGAAATTCTGCATAGAGGAAAGAAGGTCAAATAACATAGCTCTGTCTGAAAAGAAAGACATTACACTGGCCTTTGTTTGAATCCCCGATTGGGCTCTTTAGCAACAAGCCTTCAAGGTTATTTACCTGGGTGCAGAATTTACCTTTTTGGAAGTGAATATTTGACACTTGGAAAAATGCACTAAAGATGGATTGTTTAATGTATGAGTTGCACATAATTACCACTCGTCTTACACAAAGATGCCTTGATGGCGCAATGGTTAAAAAAAGATACAGGCAACCGTATGGTGTTATGATATCCTAGCTAGTTTTTATTTATATGAGGGAGTAGCTTGGGATTAGCTACACATACAAACAAAGGCCAAATACGTCGTCACCATCCATCGAAATGCTGTCTGTAGCAAGCAAGTATTGAATCAAACTCCTTAAACTGTCGCACTTTTCCTCATCAATATTCCAAAGTCAGGGTCTTAAAGTGAAATCAGTTTTTCCATCGTGTCTTTTTTTTTCTTCCACCTTTGGGCTGTTTTCTATATTTTTTTCAGGGATAGGAACTGGATGATTGTTGTTATTCAAGATTCATATCTTTATCTTCAGACCCCTGTCTCTGCAGAAAATGTGTCTGAACCACAGATCTACTTTAAACCGAGCCATAATTTTCTAGTGATTACTTACCATTGGGTCACGGAATCAAAAACTGTATAAATAGGGTGAAATGCTCATGCAGGGGTTTATTAAAATGGCCATTGTAATTCTGCCTCTGTTGTAATTATTTTCTCATTGTCTTGGTGCGGATAGATTTCATATGGGAAATTTCAAGAATACTAATTAGCTTATTTTACCTGAAGTGCCTGAGCCTATTCGATATGATTTTTTTTTTTCGTGACGAGATTCAAAATACTTGAGCCAAATATTAGATATGCATACTTCCATTTATGGACTGAACTGTTTGAAGATCATCTGTTGAACGCAAGGCGACATGCATTGATTGATGTTGATTGTGGAGGAAGATAATACCTTTTTTGAGCAGGTGGAGATTTGGGATATTGGAAGTAACCCATCTGGAAAAAAAAACTTGTAATATTTGCCCTTTCTGTCGAGCTTTTTACATTAGTTGCAGTGATGCGCCTAACTTTTTCCAAATAGACACAACAGCATATAATTTAGGTGTAGCCAAAATTTTTCACCACACCTTTTGGCGCTGCAATAATACATTTTTATAATGTATCTGTTGATGATGTTGGGTCTGGGCTGGGCCTTTCGGGGCTGGGGACTGGTGTAACAGGTGATGAAAAAATAATCAATAGTTCTCTTCATTTTGAATTACCGGTATGTTTTAAGGTTGTGATGTTGCTCAAGGAGGAGTACGGGGTGTGGTCTTTCACATGCTCATGCCTTATTTTTGCCACCCGCATTTCGCGAAGACCCGCCCTTCTCTGCCTCTGATTGGCTAGTACTTGCTGCCGTCGTTGGTTAGTTTAGTTGGGTTTAGGCATGAGTAGTGTGATGGTTAGGGTAAGGAGTATGATGCAGTAGGATGTCTTCGCAGAAAGAATGCAGGTGGGAAAAATCAGTCAAGTTGCATTTTATATATGCTCTCTCTCTCTCTCCCTCTCCCCATATATATGGGCAGCCCGGTGGCACAGTGGTTAGCGCGGTCACCTCACAGCAAGAAGGTCCTGGGTTCAAGCCCCAGGGTAGTCCAACCTTGGGGGTCGTCCTCTGTGGAGTTTGCATGTTCCCCCCCTTGTCTGCGTGGGTTTCCTACGGGTTTCCCCCCACAGTCCAAAGAGAAGTAGGTCAGGTGAATTGGCCATACTAAATTGTCCCTAGGTGTGTGTGTGTGTGTGTGTGTGTGTGTGTGTGTGTATGTATGTATATATACACACACAAACTCACAGATTTGCTAAATTGTAGGCGTACTGGTGCGACCAATAAAATGTTTAGTTGCACTTGACAGATATTTGGTCGCATGAGCCCTGAGTTGCAAGTGTGTTTGTCATTTTCTGGAAGTGGCAATGACTTGTTGCAGCATGTGCATTCAGACAGGAAGATCCACCAATTTGCGCTTTACCTAATATAACCTCTCGGCCAAGCACAGATAGGGCAGACCCACAGTGACAGTTTATTGTCTTTGCACTTCCAGTTCCAGCTTCTGCTTTTTGCTTCTGAAACCATCTCCGACCACACACAAGACAGCATTACTGCTTTTCACAAGTCAGAGAGAGAGAAAGAGAAAAATCAGCCACTTCAAATGAGAGCAGCGCAGGGGGGATTACTTGGCCTCTAACTGGGTTTTGGCTCTAACATTAAGGTTAAAACCCTTTTCTATTACTGAGATCTCTGCTGATGTTGCCCCCGCCAGCGCCGACCCCCTAGAGCTTCCAGCTCCGTGCCCCCTTCATGTTTGCAGGTTCAGTGCCTCTCTGCTAGGTCATTCTGTCAGGGCCTCTGATCACTGGAGGATGACCAGGGACCGGGGGCTGGCTCCCATCCAGAAACAGAGACGGCCACAGCTGACACAGGCCCTCCGCTGTTGAGATCCAAGCCCCCTCCCTCCTCTCAGGCGAGAGCTAAAATCGATATGGCCGTCTCCGTGTTTAAAAAGCCACTCAGAGGCAGACGAGCTCCCCTGTCCCAAAGGCTGATCTCCCAGCTTAAGGCCTTGATTGGCACCCCAAAGGCGTGAGGCACTGACCCACAGCTGTCCCATTAGCAGAGGGTTAATGCTGAGATTGATACTGAGCAAATAAAGGAACTAGGTCTGGGGCTATTTTGATAGACTGTCTATCCCCTCTCTGACCCAGAGACAGACTGCAGCTGTATTCCTGCATTCAGGGAGTGGCACTGCTGTCAGATCTTCATCTATGACTCCCAAAGCGACTAGACGGGTCTAACACACAAAACTGGATACACACTGGGGTGTGTTTGTTTGTGTCTCTGGCGTATGTGTCCACGCATGCATCCGTACGTGTACATGCTTTACAAGCGTTCAGCCCTGCATATGCGCATGTGCATGTATGCGCGCTGGCCGTTGGATTTTAGACGAGTAATTTTCCTGTGGAACTTTCACTCCCAACAAAGAGATTTTGAAATCTGCGGAATCTGTGACTCATCGATGTAACTGAAACTGAAAATACACTCGCTCCCCTCTTCCCGCCCTCTCTCTCTCTCTCTCTTTTTCTCCGTCTTCTCCTCCCAATGACTCTGGATGTGTTGCACCAGTTTTTTGTTTGCAGTCGTCAGTGAGCAGAGGGTGGAGCACGTTTTTGGAGTATGTAGCCTGGCAGCTCCCTCAGGCCTGCTCTGAGTCAAGTCATAATTGATCTTTCTAGAATAATGTAGCAGCTAGCTGTGTAAAGCCCAGAACCCATGCAAGGTGTGCAGCTTTTGTTAAGATACTGCAGACTCGTTTTTAGTTATTTTCTTTTTACCACATTTCCTCTCTTCTCCCGGGCGGAAGGAAACGGGTGAGGGGGAAGAAAAGGAGGAATTGACAAGGCTCAACCGGGCTCATGCAAACTTCTCAGACGAAAGAGAGAGGCAGAATATAATACATCATTTGGTGTTGTTCACAGCACCAGTTTGCTGCTACGTGAATGGCCCTTGATGTCTGGCGCACAGCTACATTAGGACCACTCAAATTAGCCTGGCGCCAAATTCCACACAGTCGTGGAGAGGCGAGAGAAAGTGAGACCTCAACCACCCAAGCTCTGGGGGGGCATTGGTGGCACACTGTCACAATGTGAATGACTTCCGCTCAACGTGATTCATATTAGAGAAAATGGCATCTCATTTGGAGTTTTTAACGATTCAGATAGCAGTGAGACATTAATCTGGGAAAATGTTCCATTTTGGAAATCGAAGCGTAATTGACGACAGGGGCCCCTCCAAACCCACCTCCCGTGCCACATGCGATGAAAGGTTCAGGTCGTCAAATTGAGCGCCGGTCTTTCAGGTGGCCTCCTCCACTGTAAAATGTAATTAAGCCGAGTAAGGTTCGCCCTCAATAAGCAGCGAAATTGACAGATGTGTAATTGATAAATGCTGGATTTTTCTCGGTGATCTTGTCGTTTGTGATGGGGGTGTGTGAAGTGTGCAGAGTGTGCATTGGGTTTTTCTAAAACATTCTCTTTGAAGATGTTTGAGGAGCAGGTTTGAGGAGTCAAATTCAGCAGTGACAAAGAAAATAATAACCATCACCCTGAAAAAAAAAAAACAAAGTAAAAAAAAAAAAGAAAACTACCAAGAAACAGCCGAGCTACACTGATTGGCTATTCGTCACTCATGTATCATCAAAACCTGGTATGGGAGGGGTTTCTGGAGTGCATAGGAAAATGAGACATGAAGGAAGGTGTGCTGTTTCCCCCTGAAATGAAATGCATTATGATTAGCAGGGCCGGATGATGGCAGCTAATAGAGTTGACTTGGCGTGTCACTGCCGCTGATGGGCCACCACTATGACACACATACACCTGCACACTTACACACACACAGATACATGTACCACATGTCATCGCTGCTGACAGGGTATATCTCTCACACGCATACACACACACACACACACACACACACAGGTGCGCGTGCACGCACAATGCATGTCACTCTTGTTGATAGAGCTCTCACATCAAGGCAGGTAATTTAGCTCTCCATCATCATCATCATCATCTGCCTTGGGTAGATACAACTCCGTGTGTGTGTGTGTGTTTGCGTGTGAGTGGGAAGGGTTACTTAAGTCGTGAGTGGTCTGACACAGCGAGGATTGCCCATTGAATATTCAGAGTAATCAGTTCTTTCACTTCTGTTGGGGCAAGTGACATTTCCGTTAGCCTTTGCCAGGTGGCCATCCAACCCCGCTTATGTGTCCAAGGCAAGGCCACGTTCCAGTTCTCACACGCATCTTTACATCGAGAGGTTCTAGTGTCTCTAATCAGTGCTCATTCTTGATATTCAGTGGTCTTGGTCCATTCACTCATTTCTCGCTGTAGAAACCTGCATTACATTGATACTAATCACAAGTGTGTGTGTGTGTGTGTGTGTGCGCATATGTGGTTGGGGGGTTGTTGTGGTGGGGAAAGTTGAATGATGAGCCCCGCGTCGCTCGTCCATTCCTTGCAACACGTCCTTCCAGACAATAAAGAAAGTCCTTGTCCCGGAGTTGGGAAGGTCAAATGGTAAACGGGGCTTTGATATGCCCAAGGAAAATTTTAATCAGAGCCCTTTGTAATAACATTCATTGTGCTTTCTCTCTTTCTCTCTCTCTCTCTCTCCTCTCTCTCTCTCTCTCTCTCTCTCTCTCTCTCTCTCTCTCTCTCTCTCTCTCTCTCTCTCTCGCGCAGTACTGCAGTGTAATTCCCCTGGTTTTGCGTCTATAAATATAGTCAGGGAAGATGTATAATTTCTAATGAGAAAATATATCCCTTTGGATTGAAAGGCAGAGGCTGTTCTGTTCCAACCACTGCTGTTTGTTAGGAGGAGAGACTATACCTCGGGCTGTTTAGGTGTGTGTGTGTGTGTGTGGGTGGGGGGTGGGGGGGGGTGGTGGAGGGTGATGTGAGCCCGGCTAGGTCATTGCACATTTACAAATTAGCATTTCAATCAGGCAGGTACATGGCCAGCCGAGCAGAAAATATACATGTTTTTCTAATATGAGGCACAAAAGATAAACAAAACACTGACTGTGTTTGCAGAATTAGCATTTCAGAGCTAACTGCCACTGCATATTTTTGCCCATTGCTGTTTATGATTCAGAACTGAGATTGGGTTTTTTTTCTTTTTTCTGGCCTATATTCCATTCACTGTGGTTTAACCCACAAAGTCGTAGCATCGTGTAATAGCGGTTATTAGAAGACGAGTACAAGATCCAGATTGGGGTGTTTATTTGGCTGACATGATGTGACATTTGAATAACTGTATGCTCCCCATGATGGGCATGCTAATAGGCCTAGGTAAATATCCTTCATGTCTCTCTCTCCCTCTTTCTGTCTCTCTCCCTTTCCGTCTCGGGGGCATTAATATTAAAAAGGGCTGAGCCGTAGAAACAGAAAAGCTCGTGGTTGCCTTACCTGTGACTCTCAGCGTGGCAATATGCAAATGAGACTCTCCACACTGCCCTGTTTGACCCCCGTGTTATATTTTCATGTTCCAGACTTTATTTTAAAATTCTTATTTATACGGCTCTGCTTCAGGTTGACGTACATGAATACATATTTCACCCAGTTATTCTACCGATGTGTGGTTTTTTTTTTGTTTTTTTTTTTGTATATGTGTATGGAAAATACACACATACGCCCCTCTCGCCTGTGTGTGTCTTTGGGGTGCAATTTCCAGTTCCCTCCTGTAGGACCTATTTTCCGTGACAAAAAGCGCCGGTGTTTATATACTCAGTTTTACATACAGAGTGATCCCCCATGCAGCCCTGCAGATCTCCAGGCACTGCGCCGCCCGGTCCCTGTGTGGCGCAGCCGCTGAGGACTCGGTGACAAATGGCAATTATATTTGTGTGTTCTTCATGAATCCATCAAACACTGGCCTTTTAAAAATGCTCCCCAGATATTTGAGGCTGTCAGCTACCAGTAGCGGGGACCAAATTGGGATGCTGCTTAGACAGTCAGGAAGCACTCACCCCCTAGTTTCCCTTGTGATGTGTGTGACAGCGTGTGTAGGGGAAAACCATGTATTATTCAACTACAAATGTACACTCTCAACAGTTGTTGATGTGCTAGAAATAGGGCGGTTACAAGTCCAATTTGAAGTGTATTTGTGTGTGTGTGTGTGTGTGTGTGTGTGTGTGTGTGTGTGTGTGTGTGTGTGTGCGCACGCTCCTCTCTCTAAAACATGGTGTTTCAATGCAACCTGTCAGGCAGTGTGCATTCAGTTATGTCAGGATACCTACCCGGCACTACATGCTTGTGATAAACCGCACAACTCCTCAATTTTAATTGCTCATGATTTTTTCAAACTTGTTGGGAGTTGTTCACATCAAATTTTGATGCAGGCTTGACTAAGAGCATCTGTGTTGCTCAACTATGGTAGCTAGCCTATATCGTTTGTATTCTTGCATCAGCTCGAGCCGTTGTATGTGGGCGAATTGGCAAAGTTTTCCCAACTCATTATCAACAGACATAATGTTCAGCCTGTTCGTAAAGTTGTTAGGAAGTTTGTAGAGGAGGAATTGCACTTTTTGCTGACGTTTATAACTACATCACAACTAGATTGAATAATGAGAGCCAAAGCACACTCGCTGTTAAAAACATGTTGAAGTGGACTGAGAGTGCTACTATGCAGGCTTCAGCTATCTGGTCAGGGTTTGGATGAGCTTTATGAAAACAAAATTTTCCAAGCTTTCTTTATACTTTGCTTACAAACATCATGCCGGCTGGCTGTTTCCAGCTAAGTATTTTTTTGGAACAGTAACCCAAGTCCCCCCTCCCCTTTTTTCCCCTCCCCAATTGTACCTGGCTAATTACCCCACTCTTCCGAGCCGTCCGGGTCGCTGCTCCACCCCCTCTTGCCAATCCGGGGAGGGCCGCAGACTGCCACATGCCTCCTCCGATACATGTGGAGTCGCCAGCTGCTTCTTTTCACCTGACAGTGATGAGTTTCACCCGGGGGATGTAGCACATGGAAGGCTCACGCTATTCCCCCCAGTCCCCCCCCCCCGAACAGGAGCCCCAACCGACCAAAGGAGGCGCTAGTGCAGCGCCCAGGACACATAACCACATCCGGCTGCCCACCTGCAGACACGGCCAATTGTGTCTGTAGGGACACCCGACCGAGCCGGAGGTAACACGGGGATTTGAACCCGCCGATCCCTGTGTTGGTAGGCAGCGGAATAGACCGCCGCGCCACCTGGACGCCCCCAGTAACCCAAGTCAATATGTACTTTCAAATAATCTTGAGGAGGTACCTGGACCGTGCAGCAGATTCTTCTCTTTTACTGCACCACAGAGCCGCGCTACTTATTGATGCCCAAATGTGACCTTTTCTAACACGATTCCAACAACGCCCATTGTATTTTTGCTTCATCCCATTATGTCTCCATTTGTCTCGTGGGGGCTGTGTGCGTCCGTCATCGCCATCTGTGACAGTATCATCATTATGGTGATCAATGATTATGAATATCACTCCTCTCTGTCCATTCATCTCAGTCACCGTGTTCATTGGGATAAAAATAGAGACTGTGTCTGATGGTCTGTGTCCAGGAACCTGTTCCTGGAGCATGGCTCTCTGCAGAATAGCATTTGGACAATGTTTGAGGCCCCGCAGTGTGTCGGAAACCCGAGTTGCCACTTATTTGCTCTAAGTTTTTACATGGCGGTTTTTTAATAACTGTATACTTTGGTGAATTGAAAGCTTGAGATTCTACAAAGGAGTGGTAATTATGCTTCCCAGACTACTCTGGCCTTGTCGAGTGTGTGTGCGTGCGTGCGTGCGTGCGTGCTTGCATGCATGTGTTGTGTGGGAGTGCATGAGTCGGCTACTTGAACCTAAATGACAAAATGGACTTTCCTTATCATGCAAGCTGCTATGGGCAATTGATTTTGTGAGTTGCTGTCATCTTAAAGGCAAGAGTTTGGCGCCTAAAAGCCCTGCATGTTCTGTATTTGATCCCCCCCCCTTTTTTTTCTCCCCAATTGTATCCGGCCAATCACCCCACTCTTCCGAGCCTTCCTGATCTCTGCTTCACCCCTTCTGCCAATCCGGGGAGGGCTGCAGACTACCACATGCCTCCTCCGATACATGTGGAGTTACCAGCCGCTTCTTTTCACCTGACAGTGAGGAGTTACACCAGCGGGACGTAGCATGTGGGAGGATCACGCTATTCCCTCCAGTTGCCCCTCCCCCCCGAACTGGCACCCCAACCGACCAGAGGAGGTGCTAGTGCAGCGACCAGGACACATACCCACATCCGGCTCCCCACCCAAAGACACAGCCAATCGTGTCTGCAGGGACGCCCGACCAAGCTGGAGGTAACACGGGGATTCAAACCGGCGATCCCCGTGTTGGTAGGCAATGGAATTAGATCACCACGCTACTCGGGACGCCCATGTTCTGTGTTTGATTAAATTAATACTGACTGTAGTAGGAGAGCTGTCAGTGCTGAGGTGTGTGTACATGTGTAAAACTAAACTTTCAGCCTTCCTCCATCAGGACTTCTTTCTTTCCTTTTCTTATAATTGATCTGGTGTCGAATTTTGCCAAGCGCAAAATAATGCAAAGATGTAAAAATGCAGGGATTAGAGAGACGAGAGATTAGACAATAGCTGTCTAGTCCGTTGTAGCTATCAAGGGTAAAAGTGGAAAACAAAAACAAAAGTAGCCTGATCTGAGCCTCCTTGTTAGAAATCCTCAGTCTTCCCCCGCAGTGTCACGGGCAGACTTGCGAGGCTTTGTGTTTGGGAGCGGACGATCCATCAACCTGGACTCAAATCACTGCATAATGAATTCTCGCTTGTGCGGCCCAGTTGTCTAATTCAAACTGCACGTATTTCTGATCCCTAAAGTCTATATTTGTTTATCGAAGCAGCGTGTAGACCCCTGAACAAAAAGAAGGCAAAGCCTAGTGCCTGCTTTTAATTGCTGTTGTTTTACATCCACATTCGCATCCGGCCTCTCCCAGGGTGATGTGTTGTTAAAAAGCACAAGGGCCCGATTCCCACACTCTCTCTCCCTCTCTTGTTAACTGTAATTGTGCTTGTTGGTGTGCTGACAGAAACAGATAGTAAAAGAAAATACCAGCATCATATTCTGTACTACTTTGGAGAGTTCGGTGGATCTTGGACAGCTGCACAACATGTTTATCAATGATCCCCCCCCCCCCCCAACCTTCCATCTCTGACAACTATTGTAGAAGCACACAGCTATTTCTCATCGCTGACTTACGGATGTAACTCGAGAAAATGTTCCTTGTTTCGCAGGAAAGATGTATTTAATTTGTGTATAGAATGTGTAGAATCGACAAAATGAATAGGTGCAGTTTGCACAGACAAGGCTCAAAAAGAGATGAATAATTCACAGAATGTCAATCTCTAAAAAAGTCAACCTTTTGCATGCCTGTGCGTACACACACACACACACACACACACACACACACACACACGTATGCAGGCTGTGATGTGCAAGGAAGTTAGTCGTAAGTCCCAGTAGAGCTGAATTTGCAGGTGTTACTCTCAGGAAAATGCCACCTCTGTTGCTCAGTCACATCCTTCTCTTTCTTATCAGTCAGGTCGTTGTCTCCTGACTTCTTGTGGCTGTCACGCGTACACTTAGAAGGACTATTTGAGGCCATCTCAGAGCTTTGAGAGGAAAAGGAAGTCATTACTGCTGCAGAGGCAGCAGGTATTTTGTATATGCACAGTATCGTCGGCTCTTTCTCTCTCTCTCTCTCTCTCTCTCTCTCTCTCTCTCTCTCTCTCTCTCTCTCTCTCTCTCTCTTTTTTTTTTTTTTGCCTTAATCTATCTTTTACTTCCTCTCACTCTTTCTTAACCCACCTGGGTACTGCTCCCATCAAACACCTCTCTGCCTGCAGCAGTGGCTTTTGTGATCCTGTCACATGTAAGGCTCCTGTGCTCTCCTGCTGCTCTCTGTCATTTCTGTTTCCAACATTTGCCATAAGATCGATATTATGATATGAGAACATGGTGCCAAGGTGTGATTTAGCTTCGAGATTTGCAGGCGCGTTCATTTTGGCTGAGGAAAAAAAAGTACGTCTCCATTAGTGTACCCGGTATGTAAAAATCGACCATCGCGAGCTGCATTTGTTGTGAATAAGGAAAAAAAAAACACCGTCGAGTGCTGCGCAGACCAATTTCTCTTTGCAAGCAAGTTATAGTTAGGTTATCATATGAGGATCATATTAAGTTATTGCCACCTCACTTGGAGGTCCAAAGAAGAGGGAAGAATTCCTAAATGCATCTACACAATCATAGATACCCTGATGCAATGTTTCTTTTGGCAAAAGTCATGCATCCAAAATTATATCATTCCAAAAAACAACGTCCATGTACTCTACTGAAGTAAAGCAGCGGTTCTATTTAATAATCTTATGTAAGTGTTTATCATTCTGTTCTCTTGCCTTAACTCTTAAAGTTAATGTCGAAATGAACAGGTGGACCCTTTATAGCCTATTTGATTGCTTCATTTTATTTTATTGCATTTGGGACCTGAAAAACGGCAAATTCATGAACTTTAGATTTTGTTTATTTAAGGCTTTTTTTTCTTGCATCAGCTACATGTGGGATATCCTCTAAATTTTAGTTGCTGAAGTACTTCAAATGCATTTGTGTTTACGGTGTTTTAATTACTGCACACCCCCCCCCCCACACACACATTGTTCATGCTTCAAAGAGAAGTGAGAGAGAGAGAGAGACCTGTTTTTAATAATAATCTATTCCCTCATCTCTTCCCTCTCTCAGCTCAGCCTCAGCCAGCGGTCTCGGAGCCCAGCGAGGGGAATGCTGCCAGAGACCAATATAGCCCCAGCCACAATAGCGCTGGCACTGCCCCACTGAGTAACGGCAACGGAATCCACCACGGCGTCGGTGGGGTCGGGGTCCCGCACACATGCACGTGCTCCTGCGGGGCCAGCATCGGTGCCAGTGCCATGGTTGGAACGAGCCTGTCTGGAAAACAGACGGCGACCACGACGGAGCAGCCCAGGAAGCAGCCGTCCATGCCTGTCTCGCAGAAGATGCAGAGGAAGCTGAGGTCCAGCCTGTCCGTTAACAGTGACAGCAGCCGTCGCAGCAAAGGCAGTTCCACTGGCTCTCAGAAACCGCCCTTACCAGAGGGTGAGTATCCATACGGGAAGATCTCATGGAGAGCAGCATCATATACAGGCGTGTGTATGTATATGCATATATTTGTGATTGCGCTAGACACAATCACAAATGCACAGGTGTCCTAACCAATGCTCATTTGCTTGCTGACATCCCGCCATCCACTCTTTCTACTTCTGGGAATAGATTTACTCCAGGCACAATCACAGAAGGGTTTTTCCCTGCTTAAGCGATATTCCAGAAATAACATAATTCGATATAAAAGACATCGACAGTAAATCCTCCCCTTCTCTCACTTTTTAATGATTGGACTTCATTACCTTTCATATAACTCACTCTTGTCGCATGAATTATTTCCTATCTGGCTCATGTGGCTTTTATTTTAATAAACAGCAACCCAGAGAGTCCCTTTGCCATGCAGGGAGACCATCGCTTTTGTCAGGTGCAAGGCCGAGGTGAGTCCGGTAATGAAGGCGATCGGTTGGTCTATTAACTTTCAGGCAGATAGGTGTGACCCTCTAACAAGCCCTAGGGGCGCGGGGGGCCATTAATTGTCATGGCCAGCCCGCTATGCAGCCCACACGGTCCCTCACACCTCTCCGGGCTCTCTCCCGCTGTCCCATCAATATCACCCCGGCCGTCATTAACAGTGCAGCATTGCATGCCTCCTCTCATAACTGCAACGTATGTGTGTCTGCGTGTTTATTTCTGTCTGTGTCCGTTAACTTTTTGGGTATATATATATTTTTTTTTATTTCAGAGATTAAGGCCTTTACCTATTAAATCACTCCACCTGAGGCCTCTGATGCGCTTCATAGGCTTTCACTTCAAGGTTAGGCAGCAAAATAAGATGTGAATGACGTGTATTATTGAGAAATTTACACCTGGCAGGCTGAGCGAGTCCGACATAAAAGAGAAAAGAAGTATTAAATTTGGTGGAGGCTTGTTGGAAATGTGCAACAGTTAGTTGCAGGCTAACAAGACAGGTTGGGCAGATGCTTTCATCTTAGCTTGGGATTAAAGGTGGGATGCAACCACCCGAGATATTCAACAGGCGTCTCTTGTTTCCAACATCTTAACTGGCAAGAGAAGAGGATAGAAACACACACACACACACACACACACACACACACACACACACACACACCAGCAGAGCAAGTCTGTCTCATTATGGCTTTTGTGTTGCTTATTTACAGACGAGAGCTCTCCGAATCAATATGTTCACTCTCAAGTATTTATTTCCCCCCGGAAAACGGCCAAGCTGTTGTGTTTTAATGTTTACATGGATTAACATAATCTGTTTGCCTGTGAAATTAGCCTCTTAAACAGCCCCTTGAACACAGGAAATAAAAGGCACTAGCTGGTAAGGGGCTAGCTCTGGGGATTCTGCCGATCCCAGTGTTTCTTGGCACATGATGTTGGCACCGCAACCAGCCTGTGATAACTCTCCAGCTTCTGAGGAGTCATTTACAACGTTGCTTTTGTTCAGGAAGGGGGGGGGTGGTCGCCTTGGCCCTGTGGTGATTCAGTTTGTTTATTTTTTATTTTTTCCCCCCCTTGGCTGTGTGTAATCAATTAAGGCCTCTGATCTCCTGTAGCCTCATTTAGAGACTGTTAGGGCCAAGGCCATGGTTGCTTCGAAATGCTCCTCTGCTCCACACAAGCTTTAAAGCCTGTGTGTGTGCCTGTGTGTTATGCCTGTGTGTTGGTCAAGGATCTAGTTCTCTGGCATGAAGCTTTCTCTGTCATGCATTATATACTGACTTGCTGTAAACTGCATGTGGACCTCAACAGACTTGCCCTCATCCTCTCCTCTTTTTACCCATGTGAACCCTCTGTGTATTCCCAATGCCTGCGCTCTCTATCATGCTCTCGCTCGCTCTCTTTCTCTTACTTTTCCCTCGCTGGGAGTTTGAATGTTTTTGCACAGCTCGCTGCTCTGAGGCCCATCCAGCTTGTTTTGTGTCATGCCACTCCCTTTTTTTTGATGTTCGCTTTCCACTTGTCTCAAACTGTTTTCTCAGGGGCACTGGACGCTGTTTCTTGGCCCTGCGCATTCTGACTGTTCTCTGACATTAAACAGGAGCGTCTGCTCGCTTGCGGAGTTGACTTAAACGTGTGTTTGTACTCCACTGTGTCTGTTAGGGAATATATATGGTTAACTGCAGAAACACAGTTCATCTGGCCCGTATGGGGAAGAAGACGCGCAGAAAAACATAAGCACTCCCACTTTGTGATTGTTTTCAACTGGTCTACTGGGCCACATGATTGGCTATGTGGCCTCGTTGCAAAGCGTTTCCTTTTTCCCCCCGATTTGCGCTTGTTTACATTGTCGATCATCTCGTCGCAAAACTGCTGCAAGTGCACAGACATTTGCATGGAGTGGTTTTTGTTGGCGGTGGTTTTGTTTTAATTTCTGCAGAAATAAAAAAAAAAAATCAGGATGCGCATGGTGTCCAGCTCTCCTGTGTATGTTACGTGACTCCTCTTGTCCCCTTCTTCCTCACCAGGCCCTCAAGGATTCAGACTAATCACTGGTGCTGAATTTTACATCTGAGTGAAGAGCTGAGATGGCTGGGTGCTGGTTAATGCCAGTGTATTGTGTTTATATTCTAGTCACACTCGGCCATTGTGTCCTGATCGCTGGTCTAGCCAGAACCCTGCAAGTCCTTCAAAGTATTTTCTACAGTGAACTTTGAGGATTTGTTCTTTTTTTTGGTTAAATTTTGCATCAACTGGCCATGCAGCTCTTAATTTATAGCAGTATTTCCATCGTTTTGTGCACTATTGTTGTTTAGTACACTATACTGCAAGTTTAAGATTTGTCATATACTCTGTGTTTTATGAACAGACCAGAAACAGGCCTCAATAATCTGCTAAAAAGCAATTTACAACCTAATCAAGTCAAACGCTGGAGTAGCAAAGATTTTATTTCTCCTGCATCCCCATCTTGCTGCCAGTGTTATAGCCTCAGATAAGGATAATACGATGCGTTCAAACTTGTGCCAGACACACACAGACACACACACCAACACGGACATAAGCGCGTGCACACTTGGTTGTTTCATGTTCCCCTCTCTATTTTGTTTGTATCACAGTCAGCTAGTGCTTCTGGTCAGCTCTGCAGCCCTGAGCGCTAAAAGAAAAGAAAAAAGGGGAAAAAACCGCTCTCTGCTTTGATTAATCAAACATGAGCATCCAGCGGTCTTCTGCCTGCCCTCCCATGCCATCCTCCACACTCTCCTCCTCTCGCCTTCCCCTCAACCCAATCAGTAACGGCCCCATCTGACAGCTCAAGACGGGCTGATGAAAGTTATGCAAATGTGCCCTGTTTGTAATGCTATTTTGCTGCATCCATCCACATCGTTTCTTTTCAACACACCAAAGTGGTGACGCCGCGCTGGCCTCAGTCCAAAAAGCAGGTAGCTGCAAGGAGGCTGTGTCCTCACCGAGCATGACCGGGTACAATGCAGTAATTTTGATAGTTTCCCCGGCTCTGGCGCAGCGAGGCTCGTCGGCGGCTAGAGAAACCGTATGAACAGATTCACATCTGCAGAAATTCTCCCTCGCTTTGCCTGTCACTGTTTTGAGCTTTAACATGCGTGCACAATCAGGAGTTCTTACTAACGCTTGTATGGTGTTGTGTACTCACAATTTATGCATTTTTTTGTGCTTTAATGCATTCTGCACCAGGCTATGGCATTGCTGTGTCATTTCAACCACTAAAAACTGACTTGTTGATGCCATAAGGCGCACCTACACTAAATGCATACATATGATTTACTGTAGTGATCTACGATGCCAGTTGATAAGATGAGAATTTATCTGCCAATTGCTGACTCCCTTGTAAGTCACTTTAGATAAAAGTGTGGGCTGAATGAGTTGATGTAAAAACATAACACAAACAAAAATCAAATTATTGATTTTACATTCAAGGAATACCTGGTACTCTTCGAGTGCAGGCATCTTGAAATCCTAACACTTTTTTACAGAGTGAACACAGTATTTGGGGATATAACCATATTCTGCACCTTCATAGAAATAGGAATATATGTTTGCCTTTGGATGGTTTCAAGTTTAAATATGAAAAAAGGAGATATTTTCCCATTCATCTACCCAGGCAGAGCGTGTGGTATATTTAATGCCGTTTAACTAATCATTAGAAATTCATCCACACAGAAACATTTAAGTGGTTAATGTGCCAATTGGTAATTTAAAGGGTGACTCTTCTTAGGTGTGAAACAACAAGCTCAAGCTTGCCACCAGTCACATACGAGGGTCTAGAAGGAGGTTAAATGTTAATCAGTGATGTGAGCATTGCTTGCGTTAGTGCACCAATTTTCTAGAGAGAGGTCGTTTGGACTTGGCTACCTTGATCACCTTCACGTGATCAAGCCGGTGAGTTTGCATGATAATGCCACAATTATTTAACAGTCTGTTAATCAAAACTGCAGGAGAGGAATTCGTTTCTTTGAATTCCTTGATTCCCTTTTGCCCCCGTTTGGAGAGCCCTCACCCTTTCCTGCCACATGGCCAGTCTATTCCACCTGTATCAACCTGCCGTGCATGCAAGAACACAAACTCTGTCTGTCTGTCTGTCTGTCTGTCTGTCTGTCTCTCTGTCATTCCTTTGTGTATACCCGAATAGACTTGTTAATGATTATTCAGTTTTAACTTTTTAATTTAAAATTTTTGGTACCACTTTACAATAAGACTACCCTTATAATTACGTTATTAATTGGATTGTAAACATTGTGACATTGTGATCTGTAGCGACAGTAGGGTGCAGGTTGAGGAGAGCCTGGAGAGGTGGAGGTATGCACTGGAGAGAAGAGGAATGAAAGTCAGTAGGAGCAAGACGGAATACCTATGCGTGAATGAGAGGGAGGAAAGTGGAATGGTGAGGATGCAAGGAGTAGAGGTGACGAAGGCGTACGAGTTTAAATACTTGGGGTCAACTGTCCAAAGTAACAGGGAGTGCAGAAGAGAGGTGAAGAAGAGAGTGCAAGCAGGATGGAGTGGGTGGAGAAGAGTGTCAGGAGTGATTTGGACAGAAGGCTACCAGCAGGGAAGGTTTATAAGATGGTTTTGAGACCAGCTGTTATATGGTTTGGAGACAGTGGCACTGACGAAAAGACAGGAGGCGAAGCTGGAGGTGAAAGAGCTGAAGATGCTAAGATTTTCATTGGATGTGATGAAGGAGGACAGGATTAGGAATAATTATATGCTGAATATGGAGCTGCCAGGGAAGAGGAAAAGAGGAAGGCCAAAGAGGGGGTTTATGGGTGTGGGGAGGGAGTACATGCAGGTGGCTGGTGTGACAGGAAGATGCAGAGGACAGGAAGAGATGGAAATGGATGATCCGCTGCGGCAATCCCTAACGGGAGCAGCCGAAAGTAGTAGTAGTAGTAATAATTAGGTCATAAACACGTTATAAATCATTAAAAAACAATTATAAACAAGTTTTCATACATTGATGTGGGCTCACTATTTGGCAAGAGCAAGTTACTATTGCGATTTTTTTATCCTTCTAGTCCTAAATCTCAGATCTTGCTAGTTGCTAGCAGATCTTGCTAGCTAAGTTACCAGTGAGATCTTAGGCTTAACAGTACAGATAAATGTCGGCTCACTATTTGGCAAACAAGACGTTATGGTTGCCCTTTTTATCTAATGTGTTATAACAGCTTATTAATGATTTTCAAAATATTTGCAACCTAATTAATAAACTAATTATAAACCATTCATAAACCCTTTATAAGGGTAATCTTATTGTAAAGTGGTACCATTATTATTATTATTATTTTTAATACACAACAAGAAAATCATTTTTGGTTAAGTAGACATTTTGGTTAGTGACCAGAAGCTTAAATTGTGCATAATGGGAAAAAAAATTAAAATTGTGCTTCATCACATTTGACAATCTACGAGTTCTCTTGCCACCAGTACTCTTGCAATAAATACTAGTGCCCATATACAGCAATCATCTCTGCTCTGTTTTTAGACTGAGAAACTGCCTGAGCTATAAACTTACAGCACAACATAAAAGATTAACCAAGTCCTATATTTTATCAACTATTTTCATGGAGCATAACTTACCACTGCTCTTTTCACTGGGATCTTTCTCTCTTTCGCTCACCATTTCTTTCCATCCTCACCATACTGTGCACGTCAAGACAACCACAACACTGTGTTTTGTGTAAATGATTCCTCATTTGTTTATGCACACCACATGTATTTTATGGTTTTCCTTTATTTTTCTTTTCACAACTCAACCACTGGGGCTGGTTTGGGGTGGGCTCCAGACTGCTGCGTCCACTGCATCCTGGCCTGTCTGTTCTGTGAGTTCCTGTCACTCTGCAACATGGTGGTGGCACAAGCCTCATGCGGCATTTGCACGTCAGAGGCTTGCTGCTGCTGCTGCTGCGCTGACGACATGGGCGACGACTGCAACTGCCCCTGCGACATGGACTGTGGCATCATGGATGCCTGCTGTGAGTCCTCCGACTGCCTGGAGATCTGCATGGAGTGCTGCGGCATCTGCTTCCCGACCTAAATAGGCCCCCTGCTGGGGGGGCTCTGCAGGGGGAGGGGACTAGACCTCAGATGGAAGGACGACAATATGGACACAAGACTGCTGCCGCCATCAGCTGTCCACCAGCAAGCAGACTGAAAGGGAGAAGCAATATGTGTTCAGGGGTCAACATGGGTGATAGTGAATGTGTTTAGAAAGTGTGTGTGTGTGTGTATGCAGAAACCCTACTTGGAAAATTCTATTCAGACACTGGGCCTCTCCACCACAGCTGGCGAAGCTGGAAATAGAAACTCTAGATACAATAAAATGCCGCAGTTGTAAACCGCATAGCATCAACATGTTATATATGTATGAATATGCCATTTAGGTGTTAGTTTTTTACATTGACAAATATTTTAGCCAATGCTTTAATAGTATTATCACAGATTGCCTTAGAGATGACTTTATAATGCCATTTCAGGTTTACCGTCTATCGACCTTTGCCTTATCTGTATCTTTCTGATGTGTTGCATTGACCAAACAATCATTCCAGTTTGCCTTTTGGAATTGTTACCATAGTTGTCTCATTGATGGTAAAAAAAAAAAAAAATTTTTTTTTTTTTGCATTTTAGTACTGTTTGACACTGTAAAAGGTCTGTGTGAGAATTGATATTTACTTAGTTTATACTGTGTAGTTCAGCGACACATTTTTACTAATTGTCATGCACGCATAATCTACTGTAGTTTTTTTTAGAACAGTTGAAACATTTTGTGAAACAGCAAATATTAATCAGGACTCAACACTTGATACTTCATGAAACAAAACATGTTTTGCATGGGGGAGTTTCTGGTTTGTCGACACAGTGTTGTTGACTTTTTCTCCCCAGTGGGCTTTTGGAAGTCAAGCGGCTTTTATCTTGCACCAAACTGCACAAAAATTGCCGATAAGCTGATCATTATTTGCAGTGGTAGGTTTTTGTTGATAAGTGCGAGAAACGTCTGAACAGACCTCAGTCTCATCTCTTAAGTCCATGTATTGGCAGTATTATGAAACTTTGGATTTACTGGAAACACAGTGGGGATACTTAGTTTAGTTGAATTTGCATTTGGTTTGAAGCGACTCGCTGCACAGTCCTCGACCGTGTCAAGAAATAAAATGCATCAAGCTTATGTCTTCAGTTTTATGACGGTCCTCCTCCGCCGTCAACATGTAATGATTGGGTTTTGGTATTTACGTGTGGTACTAGTCTTCTCTGTTGGCGCCGTTTGGCGGCGTACAACGCATCTCCTGAATATTTCAAGGGTGACTTGTCAAACTGCACTCTCTCAAGAAGGCCTTGATAAGGAATTAAAGTATCGTGACCCTGGATGCCATATAAGCGGATTTTGGGTATCAAACCCAATGACTCCCTATACAAAAAGGAACCGTTAACTGCCATATTGAAATGATAAACTAATGCAGGGTAAAGGCAGTTTTCTTCTCCTTTTTTTTTTCTTTTTTTCTCCATTTCTTAAGTCTTTGTATCTCGAGATGAGGTTGTGAATCACCAGGCCCGGATGGAGTCTCGGAGACTCGGCTTTGATGTTTTTTAAGTGATGATACTTAATACTGGCCCTCATTAGCACTCTGCTTGCTAAATGGTAACAAAAAAACGTCGGCACGTTGATATGATAATATGCCATCAAGCCCGGCTCCTCTCATTGTGTGTAAAGAAGTTGGATAGGCACTCCTGCAGCAGATAGTGGGCAAGAAATTAAACTTGCCCTCGTGTTTTTTACGAACAACTCCAGCCATTTTGTCACGGGCCATTAAAGGCAAACATCGTATAGATAATGTGAAGAATTAACCTACAAGAAATAGCATTTACATGTTGCTAGTTTTCTTTGTATACTGTACTGTTGTGTGTTTTCTATACTGTCCACTATACTTGACCTGGTTTGTCTTGTTCCTCTCTCATGATGTGTCATGCTTTCTCTCCAAATGCAGAACCTGTTTTAGCAGTTGTTTTCCAGTGCATTATGTCTACTCTGCAAACATAATTTTCCACTCTTTTTTTTGTTTGTTCTTTTGTTTGTTTTGAAAAATAAAGCTGTACCAAGTAAGCATTGAGGATTATTTTGTTTTGCAGCCGGTGTTATTTTCATCTCTAATTTGAGCCACTTTCCGCCAAATATAGCCTCCACATGAGCTTGTCTGTGAATGTTCTTATTCATCCAGGTCATGGTTATCCAAAGGAGTTGAATCAAGTGCAACTGGACTTGGTATATATCCGTGAAGATTCAACTACTTTGGATATCCATATGAGCTTCTTTTCAACTACAAGGGATGGGATTCAATCCGTAGGCCTTACTCTTAGAAAGGCAGTTCCCTATGGGCTGGTTGCACCAGTTAGATGTACACCCGGTCATTAGACCAGGTTGGACGTAAAATGCATCTTAAAACATGCATAGAATCACTACCTGTTGCACCGTCTAGACGTAGTGCTGCGTCTGGCACCAAGTCTTCCGCCTACTCAAAGGCAGGTGTACAGTCGAGGCTTGACTAGTTTTCCAAGGTGACGATCAAAACATTGACGCAAGGGCGCGTCTAATATACAGGCTACAGGATCGGCTCAGCAGGCTTTGAGCAGGCTCGAGTCTCTCCTGGCTGCCTGAAGGTCTTTCCATCTTTTCTTCACTTCGTCGACTGTCCCAACTTCCTAATCCGCCCTCTGCCTCGTTGACTGCTGCCAGGCCAGGCGGCTTGTTTTCTTCTCATTAGGTTTGATATTGTTTTGTTTGCCTACGAAAATATGCATGTTCTTATGTACACTTAAGTAATTTTTCATTTTTTTTTCTATGGAATTTTTCCTCCTTTTTCTCCCCATTGTATCCGGCCAATTATCCCACTCTTCCGAGCCGTCCTGGTCGCTGCTCCACCTCCTCTGCCGGTCCAGGGAGGGCTGCAGACTACCACATGCCTCCTCTGATACATGTGGAGTCGCCAGGCGCTTCTTTTCACCTGACAGTGAGGAGTTTCACCAGGGGAACGTAGCGCGTGGGAGGATCACGCTATTCCCCCCAGTTCCCCCTCCCCCCTCAAGAGGCGCCCTGACTGATCAGAGGCGGCGCTAGTGTAACAGCCAGGACACATACCCACATCCGGCTTCCCATCCGCAGACATGGCCAATTGTGTCTGTAGGGATGGCCGATCCCCGTGTTGGTGGCTACCCGGATGCCTTGTTTCACAATCTGAGTAGTTTAATTGTCGTTTCTTCGCCTCAGCAGTCATTTTTTAATCTATTCCTTGACGCCAGTAAATGTAAGTTTGTAACCATAGCAACGTGAATGGCGTGGCAACTACAATGTGCTAGTGCATTGCTGCGCCTAGTCGTAATGTTTAGATGGCGCAACAGGTGTAAATATTTACCACAAGACTGGACGTAGCTAAACCCGGCGTAGGGCTCACCACCCAACCTTGTTTACGTCCAGCTGGTGAAGCCGGAGGTTAAAGGACTCGTTAAAAATCCAAACCTCTTCTGAAACGTTTCATCTTTAAAAGTGATGTAGGACTACATTCTCAATGACCTGCTGCCTTGTGGGTTGATGCCTCTTTAGGGCAAAGGCGAGGAGAAGGTAACTCTGAATTCAAATCCCCGAGCACAGTCCACCCAGCTGCCAGTACCCGGAAAGGGTAAACCATGGCGGCTCCGCTCAGTCAACTCGGCAGCGGTTCTGGCAAAAATCAACAGGATTCCTCTGCGGCCGTCACAGCTACGCTGCGCCACCGAACAACAGAGGATCTTGCCAAGGGACACTATGGAGCACCAAGTGGTGTCGTCATCTAGGGTGCAGCCTGTGAGGCTGCTAGGGTGCAGCCTCACATGTGCCCCTGACCAAGGCGATGGGAGGAAGTGGCTGGAGGTGGTCCCCGGGCGCTGCACGGCGGCTGCCCACTGCTCCTGGCTACACAGCTAGGATGGGTTAAATGCAGGGAGTAAATTTCGTTTGTATATATGTACAAAATGACCAATAAAGAATATTCTAGTCTGTATTCTATGAAAATGATATTTACTTGTGCAGTATTAAAGCCAGGGTGATGCTTAATGGCTGTTTGAGTTATTTGGCAGGAATTGGTGGTTGCTTTGCTCCTGCTCTGTGAATTACAAATAATAATAATAATAATAAATCTATAACTGGCTTAGTTAGAAAAAAAATGGTGGGGGTGGGGGTAAAACTGACACATTGGTGAGGGCTTTTGAAAAGATGTTTTCATCAAGCTTTTATAATAAGTAATTCTTGCACCCTCCATTTTCTACCCTTTATTTTAGCAGGAGCTACTGCCGTAGCTCACGTAGACACTTCCATCTTGCACCCATCATTAGTGGTGCAGTGACCGGTGTGGCCGATCCATCTTTGAATGTTACACCACACAACAGAACCTCCCAGGACTGCTCACCAGACGAGTCCTGCTGTTGGCTGTTCACCGTCCACGTTTTCCAGACGCCCCCTCTTAGGTGGAGTAAGCGCTTATGGAAACGGTACCACAGTAGTGGGTCTATAAAAGAAAGAGCGTTATTTTTACCAATGGCAACATCTGACGTTTCTTTCTGTTTGCACCTCCTCAGTTTTGCGCTCCCCATCCTCCACCTTTTTTTTCCTCTTCAAACTAGAGAAGGTGCTCAATCACCAAGAAGCAGTGGCTTCAACATGGAGACGTGGCCGCCAACACTGTGAGGCCATCAAGTGAGCATGGACTTCCCGCTGGCTGGAACAGTGGCCTGACCTTCAACTGACACCACCCCCTGTTAACCCCTTAATTAACCCCCACCCCCCCACCCCTGCAGGAGGATGAGCGAAGAAGAGACCACACACACATACACACGAACACTTTTTGTCAGCTTCTGCCCGGATACACCCTGGCCTCAGGAAATTACCATCTTATGTCACTAATGCGATCAGAAAAATATCACCGTCCCCAAACTCCCTAATCACGTAGGAGTTCTTGCTTCTTCTCCCCCCCCTCGTCTTTCACTTCCTCCCCTCACTTTTATTGTGGAGGCGGAGGGCTTGGAAATGTTAAAACTCCAGGTAAAGTGTGCGATGACCTTTTCAGAAAGTCGTCCCCCCTTTCCAACTCCTCTAATCAATCCCTCTCTGTTCGCCGGCTGTGCGCCGGGTTGTAATGCCGCCATTAGAACGGCTCCATTGTTTCTGTTTGCCGTTTGGGGAGAAACCCGGCGATTCTCTGATCTCTAGGTCATTTCCCTTACAATATTAAATAAGCCATTAGAGTGTGGCTGTAACCACCTCCGCCACCCATCTATCTGTTCCATCCGTCCCGCCGTTTATCCACCCATTCGCCTTCAGCACCTTTTCCCGCCCAAACATGCTCAGCTGGTGGAGACAAAACTCCCAATTTCTGTTTTTTTTTTTTTGAAAATGAACATTTTGTGTCTTTGGCCACAAGGGAAAATTAGAGCTTTTACTTCTGATTTACAAGCGCAGCGTCTCTGTATATTTGCCCCTTTTGTTAGTGTTTTAGTTGCCTAGTCAGAGGTAGGTACCACATTAGCGGGAGCCCTGATAAGATTATAACCACACTATAATTATATCTAATATGAGTAATTATACATTACAAGAGATGATGGCGGTATTATTATGTGATGGCTTCTTAATACGCTGTCTGTTTTGATTCAAATGAAACGTCGGTGCTTTGTCAGTGTGGCAGAAAGGCGAACAAAATGTCTTTTGGACCTTTAGGATTTATAATAGCCACCATTACATGACGATTAGCATTCGGGTGGCTCATGTGCTTTTCATACTTTAGGCTGTTCTTGAAGTGCACTGAGAGCAGCTGTGTATGGCCGGTATTTGTGTGCCATACTAACATGAAACCCACGTCAGAAAATAGAACTCGCGTTATTTTATTGGGGGGTTTTTTCTTTCTTTTTTTTTTAGTTTGTATTTTTCTCCCTAATTGTACCCGGTCAGTTACCCCACTCTTCCGAGCCGTCCCGGTCGCTGCTCCACCCCCTCTGACGATTCGGGGAGGGCTGCAGACTTACCACATGTCTCCTCCGATACATGTGGTGTCACCAGCCGCTTCTTTTCACCTGACAGTGAGGAGATTCACCAGGGGGACGTAGCGCGTGGGAGGATCACGCTATTCCCCCCAGCCCCCCCCCCCGAACAGGTGCCCCCGACTAACCAGAGAAGGCGCTAGTGCAGCAACCAGGACGCATATTCACATCCGGCTTCCCACCTGTAGGGACGCCCAACCAAGCCGGAGGTAACACGGGGATTCGAATCAGCGATCCCGGTGTTGATAGGCAACGGAATAGACCGCCACGCCACCTGGACGCATTATTGTGTTTTTTATAGTGGCCTCTCAAGCTGAGATGAGCTCGTTGTGTAAGGTTGGTATTAGCCGAGCAGTTTCCTCAGGAATGTGTTCCACTGTAACAGTGCAGCCTGGCGTTTAACGTGCATGCAGTACCGTGTAATGCCCTGCAGGGCCTTATTGGAAACATGTCATCTCTTCTTTATTTGTTTTTGAACAGTGTAGCAGAGCCGAGCAAGGGGGGGGGGGGACAGCGTCGCTGCCAAGGTGGTACATAATTTCCTTTCTTCTTCTCACTTGTGTCAAAGTTTGAAAAGTCATTGACCTCTCTGTTTAGATTTGTGGCGGGGGGCATTAAATGAGATGAGGCAATCTTTCAGAGGACCCCACTGCCGGGACTAAAAAAAGAAAGTGGAGGGTTCGAGTAATGTCACTTTCAATTTATCTCTTCAGGTAGTGGCCCCATTAGCCCGCGCAGACGTGGGCCTGGTTTACAATGCAAATAGGGTCATTACCTGCGGACTATAATTAACTTTGACAAGAGGCCGGGTAAGCCTCCCTACTACTTGCACCGGGTGTTGTTTGTTTGCATATTATTCCTCTTGAAATTGGGAGCGAAGTGTGCCAACATTAAAATCCTAACGAGGATTAAAGTGGGGGGTGTCGTGCTAACTGTGACGGAATGCTAATGAGATGTTTGTGAATCTGTTTTTCTTCTTCTTCGGTGAACTAGTCTGTTTATTTCCCTGCTACATGAGGAAGGGGGATGTTAAACTTGTGTACTGTATTTGGTATTAATCATGTGCGAGTGTTTCTGTGTTTTTCCTTATGCGGCATCACCTCATAAAGATATCACCCTCACACTCAAAACCCTTTGTTTTCCGGTACCAAAGGAAAATGCTCAAAAACCACATCAATGTGAGGAGAGACGCGCACAGCAGTGAAATGTAAATGATTTGCAGGTGAAAGATTTGTATTCTTTGTTCCTCGCTCTTCTTAGAGCAACAACGCCTCATTGTACTCATACCTTAAATATTTAAAGACCCCCTTTTGCTAAAGCTTTACCGCGGTACAAGGGGGGGGGGGGGCGGCCCTCCGACTGCGTCTAATCTCCTTGTTACCTGGAGGCGTCGCCACGGCGACGCAAAGACAGCGCGCGGCGGCTGGCGAAACCGCGAGACGGGGATGCCCCGGAAAACCCTGGAACGGGGCGCGGGAAAGTTCAAAGCTTTCCGCAGCGCATTGTGCCGCGAGAGCACGACACTGACAACACCCGCCCGAGAGCAAGGGAGAGAGAGGGAGGGATGAAAAAGAGAGGAGGCAGACACTGAGGTGCTTTAGCATAATTTCCTTACCCCGTCACCCCACTTGCTCACACACATGCAAACACACACACACACACACACACACACAGCTTTTGACTTGTGGAGAAAACATGGATGTGACCAAACAACCCCACTCGGAGTGAGTTGTAGCTAAAGGGTGTGAATGAAGAATAGATGGTGTTGAGGTATGTGGCTTCGCTTTCCTCAGGGTCTTGTTCCCCTGCAGCTTTATGTGTTGGCCATGCATGTGTGTGTGTGTCTCTTAGGCAACAGTTAACTGAGGCAGGGTTCAGGGGTCTCTGAATAAGACATCAGCCTAAAGTTGCATCCTTCCAACGTTTCAATATTACCCGCCCTGCTCTCCTCCGCCTGGAAGGCAGTGGACCATGGGAGAGGCAAATGGAGAGGGACGTGAGGACCAGGGATTCCTGTTTATTTGCTTGTACGTGCTCCTTGAGCTATAAATTAGATGTCACCATGGTTACATGTCATGTGCTGATGTGGACGCCTTGTGGTCTCCCGAGCAGCGCTTTTGATTGTTTGCTCTCAACATTACTTAAATGAACAAGTGCCCCGCCGGCCTCCGCTCATCTGAATCAGATCTGGGATTGGCAGGTTGTTTGGCATCCATGCTTGTTCTGCTCTTGTAAATCTGAGCGGTTAGGACCACACACTAGCCAGCTAAGGATGCAAAATAATATCAAATAGCAGTCACTGTTTTTTTTTTTTTTTTGTGAGTGCTTTATTCTTGAGTCAGGCAGTGGTGATGTGAGTTGCACCAGTTTGCTGCTCACTTTTATTTCACTTAAGCATTTCAAAACGCCGCCCTCTGGGGAAGAAATGGCGGCTTCTTTTGATTTTGACGTTTAAATTGTTTGTATTTTAACATTAATAAACCAACAGACGCCATAGCAATCAACACAACATGGTGAGCGGCACGGTGGCGCAGTGGTTAGCGCGGTCGCCTCACACCAAGAAGGTCCTGGGTTCGAGCCCCGGGGTAGTCCAACCTCGGGGGGTCGTCATGGGGTCATCCTCTGTGTGGAGTTGGCATGTTCTCCCCGTGTCTGTGTGGGTTTCCTCCGGGTGCTGCGGTTTCCTCCCACAGTCCAGAGACATGTAGGTCAGGTGACTCGGCCATACTAAATTGTGCCTAGGTGGGAATGTGTGTGTGTGGGCCCTGTGATGGCCTGGCGGCCTGCCCAGGGCGTCTCCCCCGCCTGCTGCACAGTGACTGCTGGGATAGGCTCCAGCATCCCCACGACCCTGAGTAGGATAAGTGGTTTGGCTAATGGATGGATGGATGGATGGAAACAAACATACACACACACATATATTAATTATTGTGCAACACTAGTACAGGTGTCCAGCACAGACTTTGGGGAACAGCAATACAGCTTGATTGCTCTGTTCTTTCTTTTTTTTGTGTACCAACCTGCTCATATTCTTCAGAATACCCCCTGTGTGAATGACACTGCCCCCTCCCCCCACAGATCCGAAAGACAAACTGTCTAGAGTCTAGACGAGGCCCAGCACTAACACCATCACCAACCTCGGCTGTTTCAAAATAAAGGCGCATGAGCGGTGCCAATATCATGTGCCTATGGAGGGACACATGCAGCTGTGTTTGTAGCCCTCCCCACCCAAAGCCGAACCTTCTCAGAGTAAGCTACCCGAGCTCATCCAGCCAGAGTGGGGGGTGGGGTGGGGGGTGGGGGGGACACAGTAGTGCCCAGTAGCTTACCTCCCTCCATGCAGAAAGAAAACAAGGGTGGCTGGAGGTCTTAATAACACCAGCCACTGGGGCAGATATATAGGACTCAACTTTCTGCTTGGAGCGGCCTCTTCACATTGAGTTAACATGACTGACAGACAAAGCCTCATACACACACACACACACACACACACACATCCGTACAAACACGTGCAAACAATGAGGGGCAATGCACGCACAAACACACCGACACAAACATACTTGCAACTGCAAACACACACGCATACATACCCACACCAACACATATATACACGTGCAAACACAGCAGTATTTTCACATCAGCTGTACAGCAGATCAAAACATCTCATCCGGCTTTTATCTATAATAAGAAACAACCAAAGAATTCTGTTTTTTCATATGCATTTGATTGTTTTTCTGCCATATGTCTCTCCTTTATGGTCTTTTGTGTTTTTTGTTGCATGGCTTGTCTCTACAAGGCATTCCTCTGGAATAGAAGACAGCCGTAAATCTGTCATACCACCACAAGCGTCGCCTCGACATGTTTGTTTGCCTGTCACGCTGCACCCCTAATTGTTTCATCCGCTGTGAATAAACACGTCTCCTGTTGCATCTTTGTTTACCCGAGCCGCAACCGTGGCGACAGTTTGTTTGTGACGATGCGCCACAAACACTGAAGGATACCAACCCGGAGTGGGGCCTTGCATGGTGCGCGTGCCACGGGGGGGATCTTCTTGATGTGGGTAAAGTTTACAGGTGTGCGTCGACAACACCTGCTTGCATCCTCACCTGGGAGAGGGCGCCATACAGCGTTAATTAACATACTATAATTGAGGGTTGACTTGTACTACAGCTGTCGCACTGTCAGATGTTGTGTTTATGTGGCATATGTGGTATTGGTGACACCTTTTTTGATGCTGCTCAACTTTTTTTTTTTGGAGTTTCTGTTACTTTTACGGCAGGGGTCGCCGAAAAAAAGGGATCTGACGTTTCACAGCACGTCGCAGACCTCGACGCGGCAGCGATACTGATCAGAAATGGATAGATAGATGGATAGATAATGCAAAGTGTGAGCCTGCAGGAAAATTCAAATTCAAATGGCTTCATCGGCTTCTACTGTATAATCTACAGCACATCCAAGTGTGCAGAAGCAACACACACTGTACCTTCCAGGAACAACATGATGCGTTTTTGTGATGATTGAAAGAGCAGAATGTGGTTTTGGAGGTAAGCGACACTGAAGCTAGCCTTTTTTTGTTTTTTTTTACATGCTCAATCCATCCACCCATCCATTCTCCAAACTGCTTGTCCTGTTCTCAGGGTCGCGGAGATGCTGGAGCCTATCCCAGCAATCACTGGGCGGCAGGCGGGGAGACACCCTGGACAGGCCACTGTAGGCCATCACTGGGCCGACACACATGTTCACACCTAGGAACAGTTTATTACGGCCGATTCACCTGACCTATGTGTCTTTGGACTGTGGGAGGAAACCGGAGCACCCGGAGGAAACCCACGCAGACACGGGGAGAACATGCAAACTCCACACAGAGGATGACCCGGGACAACCCCCAAGGTTGGATGACCCCATCTGAGAGGCATATAGAAAGAGGGCCAGCCTGTGATTTCTGACGCCTTCCCCAACGTTCACTTCATGGTTTGACTGCTGGGCTGCTGTGCTAAAGGACAAGTGACAGGGCTAGATGTTGGGTATTGTTGCTGCAGAGCTGTAACAGTATTTCATGACTTATTCTGCATTTATCACTTTTTTTGCTGAAAATTTGAATAATGTACCCCAAAAGTTGCCCACTATCCCCCTTATTGCTAAGCACGGATTTACTTTTACATAGCCCGTAATGCTCGTGTCTCAGAGTACACCGTGTTACATATTCCATTTATTGTTTTGAAGGCAAATATGAATAGTTTATTGGCTCCTATTAATACTGTATGGATGCCCTTCTTGAACAGGAAGGTCCTAGGGAGCCATCTAAACAAGGTGGCACCCTATATTTGAAGCCATCTCTCAAACACAGTCAAAAGTGCCTCTTTGAGGGAGGGAGGGAGGGAGGGAGAGAGAGCGAGAGCACCAGGCTGAGAACGGTGAAGAGGAGGAGGTTTCAGATGGAAGATGCCACAGTTCATATGTTGCAAGGTGATGAAGTGCTGATATCTGCCCTTAAAGAATATGTGCCCTGCAGACGTGCACGGGATTTATGTGTCTTTCTCCCTTTTGTCTCCACCTCATCCTTCAAAATTCAAACGTGCCGCAACAAAAAAAAGGGGGGGCTTGAAATATTTCTCAGCCCCCAAAAGAATATTCATGGCAATTCGGCTCGCAGGTTAAAAATGTATATGCAAATGCGAGCTACATTAGAGCATGCACAGGTTGTTAATAAATTAACACGTGGCAGAAATAATTCAGTTTAGCGTGATGATTCTTGGGGTGTGAGCTGTCAGCTGTCACATTGTTCCGGATGGAACGTGATGCTGAGATGGCAACAAGAGCAGTGAACTGTGATGTTTCAGTGTACCTTGCTGCTCACTCCCGGCGCTGCCACGCAGCAACCGCCTTGCGCTTTCTCTTTTCTTTTCTTTTTTTTTTCAATTCCAGAAGAACAAAAGGTTTAATTAAGGATGGCTTTTTAAAAAGGGGGGTTGACACCTTACTTGTGTGTTTGCATGCACATAACGCGTGCAAGCATCTCAGAGAGGGGTTGCATCACATGTGGCCAGGAGCGAATTATTAATTCAGATACTGCATTTTTTACACACAGCGTCCATCTCCGGCGTTACATACTCTGCTGTCTCTGGGTGAGTATCTCCAACTGCCCCCCCCCCCCCCACTCAGAACGCCTCCCAAGACATTGGGAATCACAATTTAGAAGAACTAAGAGACGAGAGTGACACAGATGCGGAGGGAGGCAAGTGGTGTTTTTTTTCTTTTCTCCCCCTCCATGATTTGCTGTGGTTGCTAATCCCTCGCTTGTAGGAAGGCGTCTTGACGTTCCGGGCAGGGACGTTTTGTGTGACGCGCGGCGGCACTTCTTCTTCGCCGTCTTCGCCTCATCCGCCAGATTTGCATAGCGGGAAGCCGAGGGAGCTGACGCGCTCCTGTTTACGTAGCTCAAGGTGCGGCGGATGTATGCGAGGTGTCAAGTGACTCAGTCAAGTTTTTTTTTCAATAAGTGCCATTTGTTCAATCTGTTGTTTAAACATCGCCGTCTCCTCCGCGCGCACCCTTAAAGACCCGCTCACCGCGCTATCTTTTAATTAAGTCCCTGGCTAATGTGCCACTTAATTGACTTAATCGGAAAGATTTTGTTTTCTCTGATTTACTTGGGGAAAAACTGTCGCCGGCTAAGCTTTTTAAAATGGGGGGCCGTGAGGATGGATGCTTCAAGCGGATGCCTCAGAAGTGTGTGGGGAGGGGGGCAGGGGAGTTTTCTGACAGGAAGAGAAACAAAGTACTGTTAACTCCTCCTAATTCCTTCTCGCCCTGACAGAAAGCTGATCGCCGAGCAGGCCGCCATGCCATTCTTGTGCATCTTGTTTCTAACTGTACTGGCGTGCGAGTCTCTCCGGAGGGACGGGCGGAAACCGCGCGCGGGGAACGTGGCTCGCTAGCTGCTAATTTAGCTCTCTCGCCCTCAGAGCCATTCTCGTGTCACTTTCACAGGTTGAGTTTGTGTGGAGTTTTAGGTGTTTCGGCAGCAGGTTAGGGGGAGGGAGAGGCCCATTCTTCTGCTACGGGCTGGTGAGACAAAAGGCGAATTCAACAGTAGATTTTTCCTGCAGCTTTGCCAAACACTCTGGCAACCGGCAGCGATGGCCCGAGATTCCATCCACTAGTCCAATAGGATGGGTATATGTGTGTGTGTGTGTGTGTGTATGTGCATGATTTTGAGTTATATATGATAATATTATATAATTCTGATAGTTGACACTCAAATGAAGGGAATGCGAAGCAACCCCCCCCCCCACACACACACACACCCCATACTCACTTGCTATAATGACTGCTACCTCTGCTCAGTTTCACAAACGGGGTTTATTTGGCGTTTTAATATCTTGTGGTGTATATATTTTTTTCAAGTTTGAGTCCTCTTTTCGTGTCAGCTGTACTCACTAAAGATGGGAAGCGGCTTGCTGAGCGATTTTAGGGAACAAGGGCTGCAGGAAACGGCATAGAGAGGAAGTGTGCAGCGGCTTTTTTTTGTGTCAGGTCACCGCCACATGCCAAACCTGTGATTGAATGGAAAAGTAGTGTCAGAGGGGGGTGATAGGACAGCGCAGTTGAGGCCCTGTAAACAATGACTCACCCTGCTAGCCTGCTAGCTAGGAAGGGGAGTGAGAGGAAGGAAAGGAAGGGCATGCAGACAAATCTAGTCTGTTTTTCGGTGCATGTGTGTGTGCGTGCATGTGTGTGTGTGTGTGTGTGTGTGTGTGTGTGTATTCATTTGTTCTTGTACTGTCTGTGCAGCCGCAGAAAATAAGGCCTGTCAGAAAGTCCCAGCAGACGTAGGACTTTTTGACACAAGCGCATACACACAGACACCCAGGCACATTTGCATGCACACACAGATGCATATAAACTCATTTATTTCACACAGTGTCCACAAGCAGTGTCTTGCCCTGCTCATATACACAACATCATATGCAAACACAATAACAACTCTGACACACACACACAAATGCACACTGAAATCCAATAAATAATTAAACCTCCAGTGGCTGCCCTCAGAACTACATTGATAGATTAATTGGGCAAAATTAGCATGAATTAAAGCAAATAAGTGTAACATGTAATTTATTACTTATCAAGCGGAGTTTAGTGGAGGAAGGCTCCGATTTCCCCCAAGATTGCTTTAACTGCTATAATGCATTTCTTAATTTACTCTGTGGAAAATCAATTTTTTTTCAGAGTTCATTAGGCACCAATATGTTACAATGCAGCTCCCCTGAGCACCCCAGCTACGCAAAAAAACATTATGCAAATTCCTACCAGCGAGTTTCGTCTGTATGTAAATAGCAGCCGGGGCCAGAGTCAATTCTCGGTGGGAAGCTTTGTTAGCAGGTCCTTTGTTCCAGTGCCCGAGCCTCCTTCATGATAGTCTGGAAATTGGGAAAGGGATGCGCGTCACCGGCGCAAATAAACAATCGCCCGAATCCTCCGCTCCCTGGCCTCACCTGAGACGGAAGACTTTTTTTTCTATACTTGACCAGAGTTTATTTGTAAATCTGGCCCGTCCGCCGTGGGTTTATTCCCCTGTATGTTTTTGTGGTGCGTCACATTGTGCTTTTCCAGCTGACATGCTGTCATCAAGGCGTGTTGCGAGTAGTGAATGGGCTGCCTTTTTATACGGCTGGCTCATGGGGCAGACAGCAGGGTGGAGGGAAAGTCGTGAACTGAGTGCGTCGCTCTGCCTCCACCCGAGGCCGAGCCATGCTGTGATCCGCACAAACTCCCACGTAAAAGTGGGAAGCGTGCATCGTAAAGCCTTCATGGAAGCCACAAAATAAGTCCACTGAGCTTCCAGTCAATCATCGGTTTACACTCAAATATGCTCTTTTCCATTCCCAAGCTGTAATGGTGAGGTACCCTCGAGGGACAGTAAGGCCTCAAAGTCCAATTTGAATTTCTTAGCAGAGGCCATGCACTGACTGTTGTTCACAAATGCAGTTTTTAACCCGTGTGAAGCCAGTTAATTTGACAGCACACAGTCTGGAGAGCGCGGTGATCAAGCTTGTAGCAGTTTCCAATAGAAAGGCAGCTGTGAGTCGTCGTGGGAGATGAGAGGGTTTGTATACCGTGGATGGTCACACATTTGGCAGACGCCTAGTGCCGCCACACCATCACTGCTGGGCGAAAACCGCGACTGCAAACGCCCTAACTTTACAGGAAGTGAAAAAAAACATCATCACAATATCGCCATTTTATAACCAAACACGGCGTTTTCACAGGCTTCGTGAAACACGTTTCATTTGAAGAAGAACGCCACTTTATTTTTGTCACTGTACAGGTTACAGTGATAATTTTTTCTCTACATTTAACCCATCCTGTTGTATAGCAGCAGAGGGCAGCTGCAGCACCCGGGGACCAACTCCAGTTCTTCTTTCCTATTGCCTTGCTCAGGGGCATAGGCAGGAGTATTAACCCTAACATGCATGTCTTTTTGATGGTGGGAGGAACCCCACACAGACACGGGGGAGAACATGCAAACTTCACACGGAAAGGACTTGGGACGGCCTGGGGTTCAAACCCAGGACCTTCTTGCTGTGAGGCAACAGTGCTAACCACTGGGCCGCCATGCTGCCCAGTTTGTCTAGGAGCATTACAGAGATACTTGCATCAAAATCCGACTTTTCCTGTTGTTAATCCATGTAAGGGATGTGGATGTGATCGATGAGACAAATGGTAGCCCTAAAATCACATTTATGGCCAGACGAGCGATACCGGCGGTCGAGTAACTGATTTCCAGTTGGCGAAAACGTGGTAACTTGCTGCGTCACGACTTAGCATTAGCAGAGAGGGCGCGTCTGTAACAGGACACTACGAAAGCGGAGATGCACCATTTTGACTCGAAGGAATACGGCTGTATTGGCTGAGCAGCATATTCGTGAGGCGAGTAGTCAACTTCCACTGGGAAAGAGGAATCGTCTCCCACTTCCACATCCTTAACCTCAAAGCTGCTGTCGGTGGTCTTGTCGCTCACCAATTTTTGTTTTTTTTTGTAAAGTGACGACAGAGCAGGAAGGGGGCTGTCACCAGTGTATTTCTCGTTTTTCCACGGCAAGCAGCAAGCGGTTTAGCCCTGGTATTCAGCCCACCCAGCCACACCCGCACGACCACCCTGAATTTCAGTAGCCAATAGCTATGAAATCATAAAACCACACCTACCTTCCGGTTGTAATTCAAACCACCCGTGTTAAAAATGTGCTCGGAAACAGCATGAAAGTATCTCTTTAAGGTGAACGTAACATAAAGAAGATCACCAGATTTTCCACCATTTAGACGCCGAACAAACCTCAGCTGAGTGGGTTTACAGTGGGTTTAAAGGCACTTTGGGAGTTGAATAAGAGGTGGTTGGGATTAGTGCTGAGCTACAACAGTGTCACTTCATCTTTGTAGTAGTTAATTCACAGTTGTCAAGAAATGAAAAGCCTGATACTGGGAATCACAGGCAACAGTACACTGGAATCTGCAGTATTGTCATGATGCGGGGTTACCTGGAGCAGACTTTTATTACTTTTTGTCTTGACCCCTGGATGCCAGGGCTGCAACCATAGCGAAAGATAAATTTGAAACCATAAACCAAATGCAGGGGTGTCCGGGTAGCGTGGCGGTCTATTCCGTTGCCTACCAACATGGGGATCACCTGTTTGAATCCCCGTGTTACCTCCGGCTTGGTCGGGCATCCCTACAGATACAATTGGCCGTGTCTGCGGGTGTGAAAACGGATGTGGGTATGTGTCCTGCTCGCTGCACTAGCGCCTCCTCTGGTTGATCGGAGTGCCTGTTCAGGGGGGAGGGGGAACTGGGGGGAATAGCATGATCCTCCCATGCGCTACATCCCCCTGGTGAAACTCCTCACTGTCAGGTGAAAAGACGCAGCTGGCGACTCCACATGTATCGGAGGAGGCATGTGGTAGTCTGCAGCCCTCCCCGGATCGGCAGAGGGGGTGGAGCAGTGACTGGGACAGCTCCGGAGAGCGGGGTGATTGGCCAGATACAATTGGGGAGAAAAAAAGGGGGGGGCATAAACCAAGCTTTTGGGCTGCTGCTCATAAATGTATTCCAGCACCAGCCACATTGGCAGGTAAACCACATACCGGCTGGTTTCTAGAAAATGGAGCAGTTGGCCTGTTCCAGTCTCCTAGAAAGAACAACGGAGTCAGGTCTGCACACTGAGATGCTCCCAGTACTTAGTTATTCGGCAATGTTTCGATCTATCAGATCTTCCTCAGGATCGAAATGCTTTGCAGTTTTTATCTGACACCTAAATATTTGTTCTGGACGTGCGCATACTTCTGTTTCAGTCTCCCGCCATGTCAGCTCAAGGATGTTAGTATGCTGTGATAAAAGGGTTGGTTGTATTGCTACAGCTTGCTCTAGCTGAGTGCTGAATTGGGCCCTGCCCTGTCAGCAAAATATTTGTATGGCGCTGTTGTTGTCTTGACTTTGTGTCACCAGCATCCTGTAGTTACACATGCCAAGTCACATGTTTCCCTTGGCTACAAGCGGAGTGGATGATGTTGCGCAATTTTGGCTCCCTATGTCTGCTTCTGTGTGTTCGTGTACTTCCCGTCATCCTTTACACCCATTCCCGATCTCCCCCCCATATACAAAAATATGCACACACACACACACACTCTCTGTCTCTCTCTTCCTTTGCCCCCATACTTGACAACACATAGGATGTAATTCACTGATAGAAATGGGACCCCCCCCCAAAAAAAAAGAAAAGAAAAGAAAGAAAAAGCTCCACCGCCTCAGTACAGCCAAAACATAAACTCACCTGCTTGAACAGCTCGAACTTTTTCCATGAAATACGGTTATTCACTTAAACCCCATAGGCCATGCTGGCCATATGGCACTACACGGTGTAGATGGATTGTACAGATTGCACATTCCTCATACATACATTATACTGCTCACTACATACATATATCCACAAGATAGTGTCTCGAAGGGAAACTAATTAGTGCAATCTCTGATCCTACCATTTAGTCTGAATTTCGATGACTGGGGTTACATTTTGGAGAAGGGAGGTAAAAAGGAGAGAACATAGTGGAAGTAGGGAAACGATAATTTTTCCCCCCCTCTTTCTCCCCAGTTGTACTTGGCCAATTACCCTATTTTTCGAGCCGTCCTGGTCGCTGCTCCACCCCCTCTGCTGATCCGGGGAGGGCTGCAGACTACCACAGGCCTCCTTCGACATGTGGAGTCGCCAGTTGCTTCATTTCACCTGACAGTGAGGAGTTTCGCCAGGGAGATGTAATGCGTGGGAGGATCACGCTCCCCCCCCCCCCCCAGTTCCCCCGCTCCCTTGAACAAGCGCCCCGATCGACCAGAGGAGGCATTAGTGCAGCAACCAGCACACATACCCACATCCGGCTTCCCACTCGTACACACGGCCAATTGTGTCTGTAGGGACGCCCGAGCAAGCCGGAGGTCACGTGGGGATTTGAACTGGCGATCCCTGGGAAAAGATTATTTTTATGAATGCATGTCGTCGGCAGCGATGTTTTCATTTTGTTTTGACAAAAATAAGGATGGGCTTTATTAGCTCCGGCTCTATCGTCAGGTTGGTGCACATTCATTACGTGTATGCATGTTTTTATGTTGTGCATGTTACACATTTTAAGCACTGACCTCGGAGCGCCTCTGCTCTGTTGACTCTGTCTTGAATGAAGCACCGTCTTCGGTACTTCATGTCTATTTTTTACCCTTTTTTGAGTTGGATTGTCCCGTGTTGCTCCAACACAAATTGCATGCCCATTATCGGTTGTTTATTAGAGGTTATTGAAATTTTTCAAGTTGAGTGTGTCATTTACCTCGCTGGAATTTAATTTCAGTTTTGTAAGTGGTGCCATTGCCAAGTCCTGCCCCCTAGCAAACACACACACACACACGCACACAGATTCTGGCCTAGCTTGCACGCCCAACTTGCAGCCATCCTTTTTCATATTCAGAACAAGAAGCTGTTTTATGTGCCAGGTAAGTTTTTTGTTTTTTCATGTCACACCAGGCCTGTGACTTGATGTGTCGCTTTACGCAAAGACAATTTGACAACTCACTGACTCACAAAAGTTACAGGAACTCTCTGTATGTATTAAAAATGTACAAATCTTTAAATGTCGTACTTCTAGAGGCGTTAGATAGTGTCACCAGAAGTGATGTGGCGTGTGTAGTGTAAGTGTTCGTATGTCAAGATTACAACCAGTCATAGGAACACCTGCTTTATGAAGTCGGGCTGTGATCATACACGTTAAGTTCAGGAAAATGAGACGGGAAAACCAGCGAACACTCACACACACGCCAGCGTTTCGACTGCACTTACAGACGCACACACGCATCCTTCCTCCAGTTTGTCTCTGTGACACCCTGAAAGAACCAGGAAGTGTTACTTCAGGTTTAGCCTCAATTCCTTTATTCCCTTATGTTTGCGGCTCATATCAATGGCTGTGGGAGAAAGAAAAAAAAGCATTGTACGGCGACAGCGCTAACTTTCAAGTAGCGCGCTAACGCGGTGCAGTAAAACAAATATTAAAAACCTTCAGATGTGCAATGAAAGGCGCGTTTAAGAAACACGATAGAGGCCTAATTTCGAGCTCTTGTGCTCAGTATGCCGGTTATGTGCATCCCCCGCAATGTCGCCGGCGACGAACTCAAAAATCTTTTTCCTGCCTGGTGTCCCCACAGGGCCCCCCCCACCCCACCCCATCGCATCCCACACAACTAAGTACAGCATGCCTGTTTGTGTTTAGCAGCATTGGTGTATTGCAGCTCTTTGTTTGAATTAGAGGCATTCACAACTGTCCCCGCTGGGGAACATCAAGCACTAAATGCCATTCCCCGGCATGCTTGTTTGGATAATTTACGCTCAAACGAATGTCATTTCTTGTCTCCAGGTGGTCGTCTCTGCCAAGTCTCTGTGTACAAGTCGACACAGCTTTTGATGGCTACACCTGAGAGATTTGCCCAAATGTGTAATTTTTTTTACCCCCCCCCCCACACACACACACACACAGTGTGTGTGGTTCATAAGCGCTTCCGCTCTGGGCTTGTTTACCACTCAATGTTTTTGTGATTCCCTCAAGCAACACGAGTATTTTTCTTTTCACCTTTCTCCCCCCCCCCCCCTTACAAGGAAAACTGATTTTTTTTTCTTCTTCTTCTTTTTAGTTGCTTTTCTTACTCTCCCCTCTCCAGAATGGTTAGGCGAGCTCTCGGTAAACAAAGTCTACTTCCCATTAACCTCCATTTCCCTCTGAGAAATCCACAACCAGCGCAAGTGCAGGAACGACCTCAAACAAAACTGTAAACAGGCTCCTATACACGCACGCACACACACACACACACACACACACACACACATGGACATGCACTCACACTTGCAATGACACATACACACACACTCATGTCCTGGAAAACAATATGGAAATCAGTGTCTTTCCTCCCTTCCCATGCTTAGCCCTGGTGCTCCAGCCGTCTGTTTTGCCTAATTGCTTTAACACTAGCCTGGCATGCTAATTGCACTGGGCCCCCTGTCACCACATCATTTACATGGCCTGCTTGATTTGAAATTTAATCTGCTTGAAGGGTTTGTGTTTCATGCTCACTTTAAATCTTAATGCTCTGTGGGATTGCAGGCGGTTTGCATTATTGGGACTGTAGAAAAAAAAACCAACAACTGTTTGTTTGGAGAAGCTCACAAGAAAGTTTCTTTTGTCTCAGCCGCCGCAATTTATAGTCGGTTACATGAAGAGGACTTTATCAGATTTGATCTTCACAATCCAGACCCTCACACTCTCCTCTTTCGTTTCACTTCTACAACTTATCCTGTTGCCAAACAAAACTTGGTATTGCCACTTTGGGCTCACTCAATGATGAAATCAAAGAGGAAAATTGATGAGATGGTGGGCAGCGCCGTGTCTGGACGCCGGGCAGAAGAAACTCTCGGACGAGATGGGATCACATGGTACGTTGGCTCGGCCTTTCTACTGCAGATGGCCTTTTTGATGTGGAGCTGAAAGAGAGACGGATAGAGACACACGGAGGGTTGATATAGTGGGCGAGCTCACATGGTGCAATTCAATCAAAGGCCAAAAGCCATTTCAACTTCTGAGAGGTTGGGCAGATTCCAGTTCAGCACCGCTACGGTGTTTTCTCTTCACCTGTCCTCCGCTCAACCATAGCGGATCTTTTACGAGTGGCATGTAGGGGGACACTTTGATAGTCTGGATCGACAGTAGTTTCGGTGGCCTCTTTAATTGAACATGACCTTTGAGTTGTGAAACAGGCCATGTATAGTAGTAATGTGTGTGTCAAACAGGAAAGATAATTGGCAAGTCAGATCAAGTCGGCCGTATAAACATACAGAAAAGCCAAAGAGACATGGCAGCATCTGTCAGTGCCCAAATTCTTCACCACCACTTTCCTCATCCTTCCTTGCTCCTCTCCCACCTTTCCTCCATCCTCTCTTCTCTATTACCTTTCCTTTCAATTCAATTACTTTGCTTTACTCTCCTTTGCTTGTTCTCCTTCCACGCTGTTTTCTCCTTACTCCCCTTACTTGTGTTTTTCCTCGTCCAAATTGAGGGTCAAGAATGGCCTTACGTTGTTATTTACTGTATTTACCTGTTTTTGGAGAATACATTATGAATATAAAGCCCTCTACATTCTTAACTGTGATTTTGGTTTATACAAATAACCTGGTACTGCTTTACTGTGAGAGAGAAATTATAAAATGTTTATGATTTTTAAATAGTCAATAGCTCATCTATGTATGTGTTATAAGTCGGTAGTTAGCTATTATAAAGACATTTTGTGTTGGCAGGTTGGAAGCCTACGTCGAGAGTCTCACAGACATTTTCTCGGAAAGAAGGTGATTCAATGCTAAGACAAACCTTTTTATGGCAACCCCACCACTACCTGACCTTAACCCTAAACTTAACCACTACCTGACCTTAACCCTAACTTAACTAGTACCTAAACTTAACCAGTACCTAAACTTATCCCTAAACTTAGCCATTACCTAAACTTAATGCTAAACTTAACCATTACCTAAACTTAACTCTAAACTTAAACCATTACCTAAACTTAACTCTAAACTTAAACCATTACCTGACCTTAACCCTAAACTTAACCATTACCTAAACTTAACTCTAAACTTAACCAGTATCTAAACTTAATTCTAAACTTAACCGTTACCTAAACTTAACTCTAAACTTAACCATTACCTAAACTTAACTCTAAACTTAAATCATTACCCGACCTTAACCCTAAACTTAACCGTTACCTAAACTTAACCAGTACCTAAACTTAACTCTAAACTTAACCGGTACCTAAACGTAACTCTAAACCTAACTAAACTTACTCTAACTTAACTAACTCTAATTTAACTCCAAATTACTTTACTCTAACTTAACTAACTTAATTGACTAAACTTTTAAAAAAAATTTTTTTCAAGGAAAACAAATTGAACTGAACAGTGATGGTTGAAAGATTCTATGATATTTTTTTAACATTTTAACATCCCCAAATCCCATTTACCTACATCCTGCTCCCCTCTATCTACTCTTACTCTACTCTACTCAGTAGGGTAAATATAAATACATAAGTAAAATAAATAAATTAAAAAATATAAACTAAAATAAAGAAGCGAGTAAGTAAATAAAAGAATAACTACTGTGCTCGCATCTGAGCCATTTTAATGGTCTTTTTGTACTTTATGAATTTGGGTAACTGATGGCTGTGGATGTGGTGGGCAAGCCGCAAGGTATTGGTTCATCCCAGGCCGGCCCGAGTCCGATTTCTATGGTGCCACCTCACCAGGAGGGAGGCAATCAACATATTCAATCAATGGCTTTCAGTGAGAATAAAACCTATCACTTTAATAGAGGGTGGCTGAGAGGATTTCCAAAGGATGAAGCATTTTCTACCGGCGATTAAAGAGGCAAAGGCAATAACATTAGATTGGATAGCCATTGTAGTGATTTCGTCTGGGGGTCTACCAAAGACTGCTATGTGAGGGGACGGACAGATTTTCAACTTCAACATTTCTAAAATCAAGTTAAAAAATGAATGCCAAATGCCAGTTAGTTTGGGGCATGACCAGGACATAGTATATGAGCCAAATCGCAAGGGGCTAGGGAACATCTTTCACAATTTTCATCCACTTTGCTTGGGTAAAGTTTGGCGAGCTTAGCCTTGCTATAATGGAGTCTATGAACTACTTTGAACTGCATGAGACTGAGCCTAGCACAACTAGTGGAGGAGTTGACAGCTTCCAGAGCCTTTTTCCAGAAGGCATCTGAAAAAGTGGTCTGCAGTTCTTTTTCCCAACAAACTGATCTTATTAATGGCTGACTCATCCGCTGGGGATAAAAGGTTGTAGAAATAGGAGACATGGCCCTTGGATAAGGTTCCCACCTTGAGTAATCAGTCTATGCCACTCGGAGGGGGGGTTTGAGGGAAGAGCGGGGATGAGTTCTACCTAAATTTCGTCGCTGAAGGTATCTGAAGAAATCAGAACGATCTAAGTCAAAGGCCTCATGCAGTTGATCGAAACTGGCAAATAGACCATCTACATACAAATCTGCCAGGCAGCGGAGACCTCTCCTTTCTAGCAAGGAATACCGGCTGGCATAAACAAGTGATTGTTACATACCAGAGTCACTTGGCGGAGGGAAGACCAACCAAAATGATGCCTGACCTGTGCCCAGATCTTCAAGGTGCCTATTACAATGGGGTTAGAGGTGAATTGTGAAGGGAAAGGGTTAGGGCGCTAAATGCAAGAGCTTGGAGTGAAGAAGAGGAGCATGACTTTGCCTCAATCTTACACCAGCTGCTTTGAGGTGAGGTGAACCAGAGCATGATCTTGTGGGCATTTGCAGCCGAATGGTAACCTATGATGCTGAGCAACCCAAGTCCGCCCAGGGACCTGTTCCTCTGCAGTATTGTTCTACCAGCTCTTGGATGTTTACCAGCCCAGATGAATTAAGAAATTATACTGTCAATAGTGGTAAAAAAAAAAGAAAGAAAAAAGACCTGGGCAAGAAGATAGGTAGACACTGGACTATGTATAGATATCTAGGTAGTAATATGTTAATTTTTACTGTCTGTACTCTTCCCGCCACGGAGAGTGGTAAGCGACTCTACTAAGTCGGCCTTGACTGTGGTCGTGAGGGTAGTCAAGTAACTAACTAAACTTGACTCTAAACTTAGCCACTACCTGAACTTAACTCCAAACTTAACCACTACCTAAACTTTAACTCTAAACTTAACTAACTGAACTTAACTCTAACTTAACTAACTCTGATTTAAACTTAACTTTACTCTTAACTTAACGCTTAACTAGCTAAACTTATCTCTAAGCTTAGCCACTACCCAAATTTAACTCCAAACATAACCACTGTCTAAATTTAACTCGAAACTTAACTATCTAAACTTAACTCTAACCTAACTAACTCTAACTTAACATTAACTTTACTCTAACTTAACTAACTAAACTTTACTCTAAACTTAACCACTACCTAAACTGAACTAAACTTATACTACCTAATCTTAACTAAACTTATACTACCTAAGGTTAACTCTGAACTTAACCACTACCCAAACGTTAACTCTAAACTTAACTAACTGAACTTAACTCTAACTTAACTAACTCTGACTTAAACTTAACTTTACTCTTAACTTAACTCTCAACTAGCTAAACTTTTCTCTAAGCTTAGCCACTACCTAAATTTAACTCCAAACTTAACCACTACCTAAATTCAACTCTAAACTTACCCTACTAAACTTAACTCTAACTTAACTAACTCTAACTTAACTTTAACTTTACTCTAACTTAACTAACTGAACTTCATGCTAAACTTAACCACTACCTAATCTTAACTAAACTTATACTACATAAACTTAACTCTGAACTTAACCACTACCTAATATTAGCCACTGAAGCTGTAGTTGCTGTGATTGCTTTGTGAAAAATGGCTTTTGTGTATGTGTTGTACAACACTTTAAAGTCGTGTTATTTATACACTGCTCCCCGAGAATGTGACTCAACGGTCCTCGCCGGTCACATGGCTTCTGAGAGAGTGTCTGGAGATTCTCGTATTGATAAATGCCTTTTTATTCATGCATTTTTATAGCATCTTATTACTGATTTGTAACCATTAATTAAATGAGTTGTTTACTGTTAATAAAATAATTAATAACCCCTTATAAACCCTTTATAAAGTATGCCTGATTTTAAAGTAGTACCAATAAACTTGACTTACCGTTCCCCTCTCTCCACTTCCCCGCCCTTTTCCCTCCTTCGCTCTGCCCTCATCTCTTCTCCTCTCCTGTACTCTCTTTTCCGCTCCTCCCATCCATATGCCAGGACCTAACGTTGAAGCTGGGAGCTTAGTAGAATAACAATGCCATTGTCATCTGTCAAGGCCACGGATTCCTTTAACCCCTACAGCCCTCTCTGAAGAACAAGGAGGGCTGTCTGTGGAGCAGCTCTCATCCACTGGACTGTAGTGAGATAGAAAGAAAAGCAGCCGGTGGGAAGCAGCAGGCCCGGTTCTGGATGGCCTCATGGGGTCATTTGTGTTATGAGCATGTGTGTCTGTGGGCACGTGGTTGCATGAAAGTGTTTGTCAGTGTGAGTTTTAAAGCTCAGCCCCGTGTCTTACGTAAGCTGGTGACAGGGTGACAGTCTCAGCATTGCCCCCGCAACACCACCGTAAATGTTTACTTTTCCCCCCAGAGCAGGCTGCTGTCCCAGCTGTGATTAGGCTCCCTCAAAATGTTGGTATTTGGGTAATTTTCGGAGATCCGGTCCCCGTTCCCAACTGTCACATTTCATAAGGCGAGGGGAGCGGGCGCCGCTGACTTTGGCCTGACCTTTCTGCATACAATCAAACCGCACAAAAGTCAAAATAAAGGCGTGCTCATTAGCCTCACTGACAGAAAGGGCCACTGAACGCACACCCAAACACACAAACACACACACACACACACACACACACTTAGACACACAAACAGAGCATATAAATGTGAAGAGAGAGCTACACATGAATTGAACAGCCGTATTGTGTTCTTCGGGAAATTAAAGCGCTTTCTTTTCTTTCTTTTTTTTGCCTCCAATTTTTTTTCTTTCTCCACAAGTTCAGCCAAACAGAGAGAATACAGCCTATATTAAGTCAATTATAAATATTTATAATCTACACATTTTAAAAATCCCGTCAATCAGGGGGATGTTGAGAATAAGCTCACAGCAGCTGGATGGTCCGTGTGCGATTTGCATGCCACAGAACGCTGCAGCTCGCCATCCCCCCACTTTTGTTTTCCGACTTGGCATGCACACTCATTCTCAGTGCAGATTAAATATAGAAGTTTTGTTCTCGCCGAGGATAGATGGGGTTTTTTTTCCCTCCCACATCCCCCTGCCCCCCAACACACACACACACACACACACACATATATATATATATATATACACACATATACACTGATACATGCACGCACAACACATAGATCCAGTGTTGACGCCTGATGCTGATGGCGATTCATTATTGAAAAGGAAATCGTCTCAATATGTCTGGAGTTTGTTATGGGGATCTTTGTTCTTGTCATCCATATTGCAGGGCTTCTTTGTCAGTCAGCACTGTGAAATCTTCGTTTTCTTCTGTGTGTGTGTGTGTGTGTGTGTGTGTGTGTGTGTGTGTGTGTGTGTGTGTGTGTGTGTGTGTGTGTTTGAGAGCGAGAAACCGTTTTCCACTCTGTAGTGTTTGTCAGTGTAACTGCCCTAATAAAAAGCCTTGTTTTTCAGTTGATGGAAAACCAAGTTTGTGCAAGCGAGCGCTCGCGTGTCCGCGTGCACACGGCAGCTACACGGGTTAAGCAAAGCCACGCGGTCGGTTTTTTGATATCCGTCTGCTCGGCGTCTCCGCTTGGCTGACAGCCATCATCATCATCGTCATTTCTGAGAGCCCAGACAGTTGGCCCCACTTGAAGGAGCAAAAAAAAAAGCCTCTTTATGGGGGCATGTTTCTTCTTTCGCTGGGCTTGAATTGCTTTGTTTTGGTATGGTACAGACAGAGAGGCAGTGTGCCGGCCTCGGTGGCACAATCCACATGCATGCCGGGGTGTCTTGCATCTTAAGTTGCCTTTTGAGTTAAGCCGGAGAGCCGTTCCTGCACACGCCTCAAAGCAGCTTGTTTGCAAACTATACAATTTGGTGCAGTTATTTGAAGGTAGCACATAATGCAAGTCACAAAGGGGGGTTTGCGTCGTCATGTCAGAGGTCACAGCTCACGAATTGCAGCCGAATTGGGACTGATTATGTCGGGGCTGTAAACACCGTTAAGCCAACCGCAGCTCGCGGTCTCCCAGAGATGCATTCGAGGCCCTCCGTCAGCGAGCCCCGGCTCCATCAGCGAGCCCCGGCTTGTCACGGCAGCACTGCAGCCGCTCGGCTCCCTAACAAGACTCGAAAAAAGTTTATTCGGTGGGTGAGTGTGTGTCTGTGTGTACTCGCGTGCTCGCCTGCACGCGCGGGCAGAAACACAAAAGTGGGCCCTCGTAAGAGCGCTTGTTGTGTGGCATTCTCTCCTGATTTCATGCTTTGCCGATGGAAAATTAGGCCCCGGCGTATCGCTGCATGTGGAGGAGGCGATGTGGGTGTGTGTGTGTGTGTGTTGGTGGATAGTGGTGGTGGTGGTGGGGGGTGGGGGGGTGGTACGGCTGCTGCTATTGCCTCAGGACACTTTACCCGACAACAAGAAAACTGGAGCGGTGAGGAGGAGGGAGGGAGGCTGTGTCACTGGCTGCTAATGCACTCTAAACAAGAGGAGGAGACGTACGGAATCCCCAACGCGATGCCAAGGAGCCTCAGAAAGAAAAAGAAAAAACAAAAAAACAGACCCCTCTCTCCTCCTCCTCTATCAATTTCCGCTCCCCTCTTCCCTCCCTCTCATATTGTTGTAAGGCGCAGTTATGAGTCTGACGTTTTAAAACATTTTAAATGTATTCAGCCTTTTTTCTTTTCTTTTTTCAAATTTTTTTTCCCACAGTGATTTTGAATGGCATGTTGAAGAGTTCATTTGCATTCCTTGTCTGTTTTTTTTCTTCTTCTTCCCTGTCTGTTGTCCAATGAAGCTCTGAGGATAAAGTGCTTAAAGGACTGCAGGCACTTCACTTGAGTTGTTTGGTTGTTCAAAGATACGCCACAGCACACCGCTAGTTGAAATGCAGCTCAGCCCGCTGTCAGAAATATGGGGGGAATATTTTCAGGCAAAAAAAAAAAAAACAAAACATTTTAATCCCTCCATGTTACGTAAGTCATATAAGAGCCTATATTGTAGGGGGGCTGTATTAATCGCGACACAACGATCAAACATGCGCAAACGAATACGAAAATAACTTTGATAGAATGTGAAGTAGTGACAAAAACTTTATTTTATTTTTTTTATTTAAACATAATATATAAAAATCCTGGACATCCCACCGACCCACACAAGCCAACCAGCATTCAGGAGACGGTGAACTGCTCAATCATCGGTTGGCAGTGCTTAATGTGTAAATCAGGAGGTCCCGGAGTGGGGAGAGGGGGTTGTTCCGGCGGGTCAGGCAAGGGCAGAGAGGAACTCACGGAGTCTGGAGCACGCTGGACAACACGCTGGCTGGTCAAACTAAACACAACTGTCATCACAAACAAAGCATTCTTTATTTACATTTATTAATAAGCGCATTCACAATAATCATGCAAATTTAGCGGGGGGGGGGGTGCAGTTCTCTTTCTCTCTCTCTCATTGACTGTCCCTTCACTTCCCTGTCTGTCGTTTCCTTCCTTTTTCCCCCCTCTGTTTCTCCTTTTTCTCTCCAGTTGTGTCCGGCCAATTACCACACTCTTCCGAGCCGTCCCAGTCATGGCTCCACCCCCTCTGCCGATCCGGGGAAGGTGTTGGTAGGCAACAGAATAGGCCGCCACGCCACCCAGACGCCCCTGTTGGTTCCCTCCTGTCTGTGGATTGCTACGACGGAGGGGGAAATGGAGTGATGGCCGACAGTTGTGTTTACAACCATGAAACGCAAGCAGACTGAGAAACTGAACTGACGTGTTCTGCCTGCCTGTCTATCGATCTCCTCCGCTCCCTTTCACTGTTATCTGACAGCGCCGTTATTGCCACCCTGTTGATCGACCAAAACAACTTTGGCCTGTTTAGCGTCTGACTGAGCTACTGGTTTGAAGAAATTCAACATGTCTGATTGTCTTTTTGCCATGTTACTAGTCTCCTCCTTGTTGCTGAGGGTTTCCTAATTCAAATCACAGTGACATTAGCTCACGTGGCGTGCACAGTACTCACACGCTTCAGGGGTCACTGAGTGACCTGACGCATTGCTCTCTTTTTTAAAAAAAATCGGATTTAAATGCATCCAAAATAGGGCATTCTGGGTGGAGGGGTGGTCTATTCCGTTGCCTACCAACACGGGGATCGCCAGTTCGAATCTCCATATTACCTCCGGCTTAGTCAGGCATCCCCATTTGCTGTGTCTGCGGGTGGAAAGCCGGGTGTGGGTATGTGTCCTGGTCGCTGCACTAGCGCCTCCTCTGGTCGGTCGGAGTGCTTGTCCCGGGGGGGAGGGGGAACTGGGAGGAATAGCGTGATCCTACATCCCCGTGGTGAAACTCCTCACTGTCAGGTGAAAAGAAGCAGCTGGCGACTCCACATGTATCAGAGGAGGCATGCGGTGGTCTGCATCCCTCCCCGGATCGGGTGTGGGGCAGCGACTGGGATGGCTCAGAAGAGTGGGGTAATTAGCCAAGTACAATTGGGAAGAAAAAGGGGGGGGGCATCCAAAATAGGCAAACAAGCCATTTACCAGTAACTTCAGTGGACAGTAAAAGAATGACAGAGCGGATAACATTAAATATTACACAAAATGTATTTACAGATTTTGATAGTGACAAAGGAGGTGCTGGATCCAATCAAATAGGTGCTGGTCCCAATCTGGGACATCCCAAATCCTGTTCCTGCAGGATCTGGCACAAATTTAGCCCTGATCGTTTGTCATTGAACCCAGTTTTCTCCCCTGCGGGCTTTCGTCCATCTCACACTCCTGGCTTCATCGGATTGTAATGGTGTTTTTGCGCCACTCTCTTTTAACATCTGTGTCAATTCAGTTTATCGTCCACAAAGACGATCCATTTTATCTACTCGCCAGTATAGCGGGCTGTGAAAATATGGAAACACAATTCTGCGATGTGTCAGTCTGCCACAAATCTGGTGAACTAGAATGGTGGTTGGGGTGGTGGGATAAAGAGGATTATTTTAGTGTAAAAAAGAAGAAAAAAAGCTTGGATCCTTCAGGAAACATGGTCTACTGGTCAGCAGTTATAGAGGAAAGAAGACAAGTCCACAGAGGAGAGTCCTGTAGGTTGTTGGAAGCAGGCCCACATTCGTCTGGATCCTCTGTTGGCTTTTGTTTTCCCCATGGGGACAGTAATCTTAACGTAGGTGTGATCGTTGAGGTCATGGAAGAATCCATCACATATGGACTGCATTCCCATCTGTGAGTGGTTGTGTATGTATAGCAGCGTGCTCGTGCAATTGCCCTTCTCGATAGAAATTATTACCCGTCCCAGCGGTGTTCCACCACGCATTGGCCCAAATGCTTGGCCTCCAATATTATGTAACTGTTTCAGTTCATTCACTCCTCCTGGAGTCATACTTTCCTACACACTCTTATCTCTCAGAGCGTTCTTGACAACGCAGTGTTGTGATTCTGGTTATACATTTGTTTGTAATCATACAGATGTGATTGGCCAAGAGCGGTGTGTTATTTACTGTAACGTCACAGGGGCTGCCTCACATCAACTGTGTTATTCCACTTCGAACAGCTGATTTCGACAGCTGCCAAAAAGTGTCCATGTCATCGACGGATGTTTCAAAATATTGATTTAATACCCAGGCAGCCTGACTCAAAAAGTGCTGACACACACACACACACACACACACACACACACACACACACACACACACACACACACACACACACACACACACACACACACACATGCCGCGAGTCACGTGTTAGCTTATCTGATGCTAACGCGTGTCCTATACCACACACCCTCCTCTTTAACTGCATAATGACCTGCAGGGCACAGATGACCAGACACAGCAGCAATAATTCAACTCCTAAAAAGCAGCTACTAACTAGCCAGCAGTGTTTACTAATTATATTCATGTTTATTATCACATTAATTAATGTTATTTGTAGTGTGTAGTGTTAATTGACATGTATTACTAGCTTGGCTAGTTTATATGCTAGCCATACATGTTTCCACTTTATTCCTTAGAATGAAATATTTCTTGGTTGCCTAGCAACAAGTCAGTTGTCATGGAACTACGTGTTTTGGTGGAATAAATTGCAATATTGAAAAAAAATTGCATTTTAAACAACGGTTCTTGTTTTGGAGGTCGCGTGTTATTGGAAATAATACGACGGCCGCGAAGATCTACGGCGCTCAACTTCGGCTCGTGCCTGTAACCAAATCACAGCTGTGATGTTGTTTGCAATTACACACTCCCTCTCGTGTTCTTTCGTGTAAATATTTACAAGATAACTAGGAGCACTTGATGTGCCAAGCTGCTCCGGTACAGATACGCTATTGGTCTGAGCAGGCCAAATAGCAGGCCTGTGTTGGAGGAGAGCCTTTGTTTGGATTTTGCACTCTGAGTGGCGGTTAGTGAGATCTTTCATGGCTCAAAGGGGAAACCTTGTTTACTCCTCTGAGCAACAAGCAGTGGTGCAGATGGGAGTGAAGAGAGAGGAGAGAGTGAGAGGGGCAAAGCAGGGTCCAGTTGCAAAAATACCCACAACACCTGGGACCACTCAGTGCAGTGACGCACGCGGCAGAAAACTGGCGCTGGAGACCGGGCCAGACACCAAAACACGTCTGGACCGACGTCTCCCAGGGTAAGTGGGGAGCAGTGGGAGTGAGTGGTACTCCTACTGGTCTGATCTGGACCGGACCTGACCTGACATGTGACTGCTGGACTGGGAACGGGGCCGGGGGGAAGCGTGGCGCAAATGATGCATTGTGGGTAAGGGATGACTTCTGCACAGTCCATTTTCCCTCTTTCCCAAACCGAAGACATTAGGTGGGGATGCTGGGAGAGGGAGAAAATAAGAGCGAGAAGAGTCTGCATCGATACATTGCAGAATGATTCATTGATAAAGAGGTCATCTACCGACTCGTCCACCTTTCTACAGAACGAGGCGGTGGACGTAAGAGCAAGTTTAGGAGCCTAGATTGGCAATCAGAAAAGTATTCAGCGCTGCTCGGCCCCTCTCACTGCACGGCAATCACTGAAACTCTAATATTCTATTTCCACAAAGTAATCACCGAGGAAGTTAGGGGAATCTAACTCATTCCAACCCATCCACAGTCCACAGATAAATCAATATTCACAGATGGAGCCCAATATTTGGTGGGGGATGAGACTTTTTGTGTGATCTCATAAGCAAATGGTGCTTAAAAAAGACTTTGGAATATTGGGGGGAGTATTCGAACCTCAGAGCCACATTCCACCACTTGGAGGCAAGACTTAATTACAATGACCTTACAACAGGGTGCTAGCCTGAAGCCCGGCACTGGGGCTAACCCAGCACCCCCAACTATGCACAATACGCCCCCCCCCCCCCGTCGCCATCAGAGCTGATAAATGAGCACTTTTTCCTGATCCCAGCATCAAGGCCAAGAGCGAGAGATGGGAGATTCAGAGAGAATGAAGAAAAGGCGACAGGGAAAAGAAAATGAGAGGAGAGAGAGGAAGAGGGGGAGTGATAGAGATAGGCTGTAGAGGAATGTGCAGAAGGGAGGGCAGGGAGAGCGAGGGCATGAAAGACAAATATCAGCCCAGCACTACTGCTGATAACCCGATAGACTGCAGGAGTGATGGAGACTTAGTGGGGCAACTTTAGGGGCAATGATGCAGAGTATGTTTCCAAAGCCCGCGTGCAAGCTTGTCTCTCAACAGACTCGCCGACTTTGGTCAGTAATGCAAGCCTGATATCACAGCCAGGAAATGGCTGTGATAATCCTCGGCCAAATTCAGTTCACACAAGAACTTTGGTGAACAAACATGGGCAAGAAAAACGCATGTATTCACACACACACGCGTACCAGTTTCACAATTTGCCTCAGTCTTAATGTCATCCGAGTCTGCAGAAGAGGAGTTTTCTTAACTACTTGCAATGAAAACACCATTTTGCTGTGTCAGGTGGTCAGTTTCTAACCGGTGTCCCCGTAAAGGATGAGCTCGGCCCGGTCTGCATAAAGCCAGTGCTCTGTCACCATGCCGAGTCTCAGTCCAAACTCTCATCCCTCCCTCTCGCTAAAAAGTCATTTGGCCTTTCCAGGGGGGGTGAATAATGCACATATGCAGGCAACCCTACTACTACTACACACACACACACACACACACACACACACACACACACACATGGGTTGACGGGCTCTTAACATTTGCAATTTCCACTCCATACTCTCTCCGTTACCGTCTATTTGGAAGAGTCACCGGCTGTCATGAGTTAAAGTTGGTTTTTGATGAAGTGTTTGTAGGCAGCGCCTCGGGCCCCGTCTCTCATAGATAAGAAGCAGTAATCCTGGTGTGTTATTGTGTTTTATTTTTTTTCTTCCTGTCTCGTCCCCCCCTCCCTTCTTTTTTCATAGGAATCCTTAGCTGTCTGTTGTGGGACCAAGGAGACATTTTAAAAATTCAAGGCTTTAATTTAACCCCCCCCCCGCCCCTCTCTCTCTCGCCCAGCTGAGAATGAAGTGTCATTAACTTCCTCTACCCCATCTTATTTTTTTTTAAATGAGCTTTACAACGAGCCTCTTTTCCCTTAAGTCTATTGTGTATCACATTTTTAATGACAAAACAAATGTGAATTTAGCACGGGCGCTTTAATCTCCCCCATCATTTGTTCATTTGATGACTGGATTTTTTTCCCCTCCCAAAGAGGATCCCTGTCAAAAAAAAAAAAAAGAAGCCCAGGAAGTGTTCTGGTGTTTGACAGCATGCCAGTCTTAACGAAGGGGAAATGCAGACTTCCCTTTAATAGATCTATATTCATTTTCAAATGAGTTGATTAGCCAGCACAATGTCATTGGATTCAGGGGCCCATTACACATTTATGATGGTAAATTACTGAACATTTACAATCCAAATGAAATTTCATGAGGAGGGGATATTGAAAAAATGGAGGGAGAGCGAGAGAGAGAGAGAGAGGGAGAGAGAGAGAGAGAGAGAGAGAGAGAGAGAGAGAGAGAGAGAGAGAGAGAGAGAGAGAGAGAGACACGCTTTGTTCATCCCTGTGGCCTTGCCTCATTGCATCTCTCTCTCCCTCCCTCTCCCCCTGTCTTTCCGTCTTTTTCCTCTAACCTTTCCCGCTCCGTCTTCCACTCTGCCTCTCTCTCCCTCCATCTCCTCCTCCCTTGATTCTCCCCAACTCTCTGTCTCTGTTCACCCCTCTCTCACATATATCACATCAGTGCCCCCTGTGGTCGAAGCGGGTATTGCAGAAGAGAGGAGAGGGGGCGGGGGGGGGTCTGCAACTGTTAACGGTTTCTACAGCTGACATTTTGAGAACCGAACCACTTTCAGGTTGCTTTTAAGTCGGTCAATCAGGATTTCTCCGGGTTTTATCTAAACAGGTATGCTATGTAAGTAAGCGAGGGGGGGGGGATAAAAGCAGAGCGCATTGAAAAGGTACGGAGGGGGGGAGAGGGGTTGCCGGTTGTTACTCTGCGGCGCAGCATTACATCTGTAGGTTCAAACAGCCTATAGATCCCTGAGCAAACGCCTCTCCGCTCCAATCAGCACTCAGCGCCACGCGGCCCCGTCTCTGCATCCCCATTAATATTTGATTTAGGCAAATTTGCGGTGACACGCATTAGTACAATTAGGGGCAAGTTTTTAGCCACTCTCCCATCTTCTGTAAAGGGAGCGAGAGAGAGAGAGAGAGAGAGAGAGAGAGAGAGAGAGAGAGAGAGAGAGAGAGAGAGAGAGAGAGAGAGAGAGAGAGAGAGAGGGAAGGAGAGAGTGTGACCGGCCTAGACGAACCTCCCTCTCTTGTCTTCTCTCTCTCTCTCTCTCTCTCTCTCTCTCTCTCTCTCTCTCTCTCTCTCTCTCTCTCTCTCTCCAACGTGGCTGGTTCATTCCTCAGCCCTCCACCTCTAAATAATTCATCATCCAATCAATCATTTTCTCTTTGTTTTGGACCCCAGTGCCTGAGATGAAACGGCCTGCTGCCAAAGCTGCTTTGCCTCATCTGAGGCCTGGAAAACATGATCTGCTGAGATTACAACACACACACACACACACACACACACACACACACACACACACACACACACACACACACACACACACACACACACACACACACTCCAAAACACACTCCAAAACACACCTAGCATTCTAGTACCAGTATCATAGATTCAGTATAAGAAGTCATACAATGCCCACATGCCCATACAATAGTCTACATTTGCACACACACACACACACACACACACACACACACACACACACACACACACACGCACACGCACACACGTGTACATGCAGGCTACACATGCACAACGTATATTTTATACAGTATACTGTATGTGGTGTGTATAGTTTATTCAAGTCAAGAGTTGGGTGGATGGATGGATGGATAGAAGGAAGAATATCAATGTTGTGCAGCAGAACAGGTGAGGAAGGTGCAGCTCGTGTCCCACTGAAGCGAGAGGTCCAGAGCAGACCAGACCTCCAATGTAGACAACACAATCTATTTACAATATGAATCACAGCAACTGGCGCTCTTTCTCTGCAGCTCTGCACTGTCCGTCTGTCTGTCTGTCTGTCTGTCTGTCTGTCTGTCTGTCTGTCTGTCTGTCTGTCTGTCTGTCTTTCTCTCTCCCCCTTTTTTGGTACGCAGGTAATGTGCAGTGGGTATTAAGGATTTATGAACAGTGTACTATAGAGACCTTACACTTTCAAACCGTCTTTCAGGAACTGAGGGGGAAAACATGGATTTTAAAAAGAAGTGATGTAGGCCTGATATGTAAAAAAGATCACATATACGTACTTTGTCGTCATAAAGACAGTTGTTAGTCATGGCAAGGGAGAAAAATTAAAGGAAAAAAAAAAGAAACTGAAATATGCAGATGCTGACTAACATGTGAGGGTCGTGTCCTGCAAGAGGTTGTGGGGTCTTATCTTTCTGTGGCCCTGTGCTACTTGCATGAGGTGAACATGTGTTGCCTCCAGCTTGGTCGGGTGTCCCTACAGACATAATTGGCCGTGTCTGCGGGTGGGAAGCCGGAGGTGGGTATGAATCCTGGTTGCTGCACTAGCGTCTCCTCTGGTCGGTCGGGGCGCTAGTTTGGGTGTGTGTGGGCGGGGGGATGGGGGGAATAGTGTGAGCCTCCCACGCACTATGTCCCCCTGGCGAAACTCCTCACTGTCAGGTGAAAAGAAGCGGCAGGCGACTCCACATGTATCAGAGGAGGCACGTGGTAGTCCGCAGCCCTCCCCGGATCGGCAGAGGGGGTGGAGCAGTGACCGGGACGGCTCGGAAGAGTGGGGTAATTGTTTTAATTGCCTGTTTAGTGTCTGACTGAGCTACTGGTTTGAGGAAATTCAGCATGTCTGGTTGTCTTTTTGCCTTGTTACTAGTTTCCTCCTCGTGGCTGAGGGTTTCCTAATTCAGATCACGGTAACATTAGCTGACCTGGCGTGCACAATACTCACACGCTTCAGGGGTCACTGAGGGACCTGACGTATCTCTCTCTTTTTTTAAAATCAGTTTTAAAATGCATCCAAAATAGGTTGTCTGGGTGGCGTGCTGGTATAATCTGTGGCCTACCATCACGGGGATCACCAGTTCGAGTCCCCGCGTTACCTCTGGCTTGGTCGGGCATCCCCACAGACACAATTGGCCATGTCTGCAGGTGGGAGGCCGGTTGTGGGTATGTGTCCTGGTCGCTGAACTAGCACCTTCTCTGGTCGGTCGGGGCGCCTGTTCGAGGGGTGGGGGGGGGACTGGGAGGAGTAGCGTGATCCTCCCATGCGCTACATCCCCCTGGTGAAACTCCTCACTGTCAGGTGAAAAGAAGCGGCTGGCCACTCCACATGTGTCGGAGGAGGCATGTGGTAGTCTGCAGCCCTCCCCAGATGCAGTGACCGGGACGGCTCGAAAATGGGGTAACTGGCCAGATACAATTTGGGAGAAAGGGGGGGGGGTCAAATGAGCACAGCTGAACCCTTTAGTGATTCGTGCTTAGCTCTGTGATTTTCATAAACATGCTAACATTACATTTCCTGCAAACCCTCTTACGTGTCTGCTGTCATACAGACTGACAGACACATGGATGGGTGGATGGATGGATAGACAGACGGTTCGATAGCCTCCTCTCCTCCCCTGCATCTTTTAAATGGCGTGTCACTGTGAGAGAGGTTGTGAGAGGACACCGCCCGGCCGTCTGATCTCCCAGCTGTACCACTCGGGTTTGGCTAGCTTATCTAAAGGGCCTGTCTCCATCTTAAAGCCCGCGTGGAGGCAGCCTTAATAAGGGGGGGGGGTCTCGGACAAGTGATTTGGAGATATTTTGCTTCATCCATTCGGAGCGCTCCGCAGGTAATGGCGCGGACGTCTGCCGCGTTTGATGTGGAACAACACAGATCGGCTATTGAGTGATGGCTTCACATGCAGAGAGAGAGGGGGACCCTATGTGCCCCCCCTCCTCCTCGAGCTACATCAGAGAAACCTGACATCTGTTATGGTAAAGACAAGACAAGTGTTCAGAGAATCAGAAATGTCCAGATTTTTGCCAAATGCAGTTCTTCTTCTTTTTTTTGTTAACAAGGTGGTTTTAAGCCAAGCATGTCTACATGAACTCTGCTGGATAGAGCATGAAAGGACACAGCCAGCCCATGATGGGAATATTTTAGCTTTTCAAAAAAGTCTCCACAAGTCCCCAGTGTCCTTCTAACAAGGGGAGATTAAATCCTTAGACTTTGAGATCCATCCGAGTCATTTTATCAGCTCACTCACCATCGCAGGAGCAAAAAAAAAACCAAAAAAAAAACACAACTTTTCATCAGCCGGAAGACCTGACAGTCATTGTGTCCGTCCTCTTTGTCTGTTCTTAGTCGGTGTCTTCCTGTAAATACCCCCAGTAACTTAAATATGGTCCGCTGCTCTGACCCTCACTTTCTGATTCACTGCCCAGAGGCTTCGCCCAACACCCATCAAGAAATCCTTGGAGGTCGGATCAAAATGTGGAGATAATTCTACAAAAAAAATTTTTTTCTCTTTCTAAAAAGCTTGTTAAGGTTATGGTGACTAACGTTTAATGTCCATCGAACCCATTCAGGAAAAAAAAATGGCTGGAAAACAGGGCGGACCTTCTGAATTTGTACAAGCAAAATTGTAAAAAAAAAAATTTGTAAAAAATTTTTATTAAAAAAACCCCACACAATTCCTCCAGAAGACAGGTGGGAGAGAATATATCCGGTGAATTGAAAGATTTGCCTTCTTTGAAAAGTACAGCCTGTGCCCATTGACAACCCAGTGACCCTTTTCATAAGGGCTCTTGAGCAAGGCAGCAGTAACTGCACCGCTCCTGCAAAACACGTGTCCGCTGCACACCTAAAAGGTAAAGAAGGAAGAAAAAACAATGCAAATTTCACCGTCGTAAAAGAAATACCGATTTAAAAAAAAAAAAAACCTGCAGGACTGGACATCGTTTCAGCTTTTGCACGTGAAATCCAATAGTCTTGGTTCCACATGTGCCGCGGGGGGACTCTCAAACCCTTTAACCGCATGTCTGAAGTCTGATAAATAGCAGAGGGGGATGAAGAGGCATTAACTGTAAGCGTTCTGGGCACTGTAAAAAGACAAACAGCTTTATTTATCAGCCTGGCAAAAAGCACATTACCGCGACAGGCGCGGGTCTGCGGGAGTAAATAAACCACCGAGGCAACATAAAGGAGAAAAAAAACCTGGCAGAGAAAGAGACAGAGGTGAGCGAGACAAGAAAATAAAGGTAGGGAGAGATGGATGAGGGGGAGAGAGAGATGGGGGGGGGGGAGGCAAGTGTCAGGCTCAGAGCTGAAGGATCACCCAGGGTCTAGTAATCATGCCCTGTAGGGCTCAACGTCAAGCGGCTCGAGGGTGAATGAGTGATCACTCCCACCTGCCTCCTGTTTGTCACATTCAGACACACACACAGACACACACAACCGTACGTTCACTCACTCACGCATGACAAAAGCACAACGTACAATACCCTACACACACTCACACACACACACACCCCTTCACGCGACACGTGCAGTAAACTCAATATGGGCCCCACTTCATGAAATAAATTGGCCCCCTACCACAGACAGCGAGGCTCAGATGACCTCCGGTGAGAAGTCCACTATCGCAATTATTGTCCCAGAATGTGTCGTGAATCTGTTCAAATATGTCCTTCTGAAGCACGGCCTCGGCCCTCCCGCCCCCCCCCCCCGAATTGTAAGATATTTATTAACAATTAGGGTTTAATTGGAGAAAATATTTGGTTTCATACATGCCAGTGTAATTCAGCACGGTTAAGTGAGACGAGTTCCTGGGTTTTTTATTAGAATATCATTAACCCACTTGTAATTAACCTCGTTCAAAAATTAACCACATGTTATTATCAAACAGAGCAAATAATTGAAGTGGTGGCTTAATTTATAATTTGACAATTTTCCACCGCGTTTTTTTCCCCCCCTCTTTCATGTATATCTTTTAAGAAGAAGAAGAAAAAAAAAAGAAAGAAGAGGGAACGGGAGAAACGTTTAACAGCGGACTTTAATGAACATGTGGCGGGGTGACACCGAGAGGCCGAGTTATCTCGCATAATAGCATCTGCGGTTCATCTTCTTAAACAGGACCGCCTGGCCCCAGAGAGCCCGCCGTAGTCGGCGAGAGTCTGCGAGGCTGGACCCTGACCAACACCGGGGCACGGAGACGGGCCCAGGCCACCCGGGACCGCCGTGGACACACAGGAGAGCCGGTGTATGAGCCGCAGATCTGGATGTCACGACTCGGCCAGAGGAGGAGAGGGGAAAGGAGGTGTGTTTTTAGATGTGGGTGCATGGCATGTGTGTATGTGTGTTTGTGTGTGAGGACCAGTTTGGGTTTTTAACCATAAGGTTGAGTGAAAGGTTTTGCAGAGTGAGGACATTTTGGCTGGTCCTGACTTTGCAAAACTTCAGGGGTCTGCGTAGGGTTAGGATTAAATGGACCCTTGGTAAGATTAGAATTAGGATTAGTATAAGGTAAGGGTTGAATTTAGGCATGTAGTTTCCGATGGTTAAGATTATAGTGGTGGGGCATCTGGGTAACTATTCCGTTGCCTACCAACATGGGGATTGCCGGTTCGAATCCCCGTGTTACCTCCAGCTTGGTCGGGCGCCCCTACAGACACAATTGGCCGTGTCTGTGGGTGGGAAGCCTCCGGTTGGTCAGGGGCACCTGTTTGGGGTGAGGGAGGAGGAACTGGGGGAATAGCATGATCCTCCCACGTGCCACGTCCCCCTGGCGAAACTCCTCACTGTCAGGTGAAAGGAAGCGGATGGCGACTCCACATGTATCGGAGGAGGCATGTGGTAGTCTGCAGCCCTCCCCGGATCGGCAGAGGGGGTGGAGCAGCGACCGGGACGGCTCGGAAGAGTGGGGTAACTGGCCGGATACAGTTGGGGAGAAAAAGGGGGGGAGATTATAGTGGTGGGCTAGGGAATGAATGTAGTCAATGAGGGTCCCCACAAGTGTTGAAAGAAAAAAATATGTGTGCTTGCATGTGTGTGTGAGTGAGAGAGAGAGAGAGAGAGAGAGAGAGAGAGAGAGAGAGAGAGAGAGAGAGAGGATGGAGATGAAAGTGTGGGCATGAAAATCTCTCCGGGGAATGGTGTTTTTCCGACCGTCCATTGAGACACTTTGTTGTGCTTCATGTCAAATGTGATTTGAATCACCTGAGATTTGCCAAATAGGCACACTTAATGATACGGCATCCTGTTAAATAAATGGAAAAAGGGGGGAGGGGGGATCAGCCATTCACCTTGATTCCACTCTCATGAGTCTGTCTAGAATTCTGATATCGTCCCCTACTGGGGGCGATGCCGTGTGTACCGTACCGTCGGTTTCAGATAACGGTGTTTGGTGAACAGCGGTTAACAAGGGAGTAACTCAGGGATGCCAGCGCTGCTGCGGCGTGATTTCCCTATCAAAGGAAGCGTCACCGGCGCTTAAAACAGCTCCGCCTTGCGCCGGACTCGACCCCTACTTGTCCCGCCAATTGCAAGACATCATGGGCCCCATCCCTCTGAGGGCGAGAGCGGCCATCCGCCAAATCTGCTTCATCATTGGCCTCAATGGGCCGCCTCCGTGAGTGCTCAGGGCAGACGTTTAACTGCCATACAAAACTCCACGGCTCACTGCCTCTTCAATCACTCATGTGACAGTTAGCGGCCCATGGTGGCTAATGATTTTCTGTCATGTTCGGGCCCCGCTGCGGAACCGGAGGATTAAATATCGCTCGACAATGGACACATCAACTACTACAATGGCCCCTGTTCACCATCCGACCCCTTTCCCTCCGCACCCTGCTCTGTCAGACATCAACCGTCTGTTGGAGAGGGGTGAGGTATGAGGCCGCCGTGCCCCACTGACGGAGATGCCCCATCATCGTTATCAGCATCAATAAGCCGATACCGTCGAGGCCTTTTTGGCAACCTGCCATGTCTTCCTAGGGAATTTAAAACCGACTGCTGACATCCTGTCACTCACTCAGGACCTTCTCCAGTTTGGGGGAAGAAAAGTTGGAAAACACACACCCTTCTTCGTCTCGCGGGTACTCCTCGTCTTCTTCCTCCTCTATACTTTTTTTTTATTCCCCCCCTCTTCTCCCCAGTTGTACTTGGCCAATTACCCTATTTTACGTGCTGTCCCCGTCACTGCTCCACCCCCTCTGCCGATCCAGGGAGGGCTGCAGACTACCACATGCCTCCTCCGATACGTGTGGAGTCGCCAGCTGCTTCTTTTCACCTGACAGTGAGGAGTTTCACCAGGGGGACGTAGCGTGTGGAGGGATCATGCTATTCCCCCCAGTTCCCCCTACGCCCTGAACAGGCGCCCCGACCGACCAGAGGAGGCACTAGTGCAGCGACCAAGACACATACCCACATCTGGCTTCCCACCCACAGAGACAGCCAATTGTGTCTGAAGGGACACCCGACCAAGCCGGAGGTAACGCGGAGATTCGAACCGGCGATCCCCGGACACTACCCGGATGCCCTTTCCTCCTCTATATATTAACTCTCCAGTCGCCTATGAGAGAAAACTGGAATATTTTGAAGATTTGGTCACATTTTTAATTCATCGCCTCCGTGCTATAAATATTCCCACTTTGCCAATTTTTTCCAAAATTGCACAAAGAAAACACACTTTCAACTTCCTTTCTTTTCTCCTTTTTTTTGTATTTTTTTTAGCTTAGGTTGCACTTGTGCCACCGCCTAGAGGGATGTCAGTGTCTGTGTACACAGGGGTTGTTGAAGTTTCAGCCCACTAGCTCTCTCACGCTGCAGGCCCAGCTTGTCTCCCCCGTTCGGCTCTGTGTTGTCTGAATGTGCATCTGGTATTCATACTCCGGGTCTTCCTGCCCACACATCAACATTGTTTGCTGGACGGGCATCTCTGGCTGGAGTTGTGTGGAAACGTCGGGAGTATTTATTATTTAAAAAGGCCTTGTTCCATATGCTGTTTTAGTAAGGGGGGGGGTGTATGTGCTTGGTGGTGGAAGATGCAGGGCTGACATAGTGTCACTGACAGGGAAGAGCTTCAAAATCCCACAGTCTACTACTCCCCCCTATTATTTGCTCCGGTCCAGGAAGGCTCAGACAAGATCACACAGGAGCAGATCTGTGTGTGTGTGTGTGTGTGTGTGTGTGTGTGTGTGTGTGTGTGTGTGTGTGCATCATGTATCTGACCTGCATCATGAGGCAGAGGTGTCCGTATGAATGCTGGTGAGTGCACATACTTAGAAAAGTGTGCAAGTGTGTAGGAGTACATTTTGGAGTGGTTGTACTGTTTTGTACACGAGGGGAGTGTGCGCATCCACGTATGTGTATGCAGTCCAGTCTTTTGTGGTCGGTCGAATTGTGCAGAATTTGTTGAGGGGCAGCTCTCACCTGTTGTGTTGTTAGTTTGGTTATCTCTGGCTTCAGCAGGCTGGTGTGTACTGAGCGGGACTTGAAGTTTAATTCACCCAACAAAAAAAAAAGTGAATCGATTTCATTGATTTCGCACAATTCATCGCCGTCTCCCATCGACTTGTATTCGGCGAAAACATTCGATTCAATCGATGACGGGAATCATGACCCCCCTCAAACCGCCCACGCTCACATCCCATTGCCAAGCCTTGTCAAGATCAGCCCTCCTCTTCTCCTGCCCGACAGCCCAACTTCCTACACTTTACATACAATATTCATGCCTTGTCTGAGAACGAGGCTTCAAGGTCCGGTCATCTGCACACACACACACACACACACACACACACACACACACACACACACACACACAAAAAGGGAAAAGGAAAAAACTAGCAATCACTGATTGTCTCTTGTCCTTATGAAAGAGAATAATTCTTTAACATGCACCGAGACGCTTCAAAAACAGCCTTTTTTGATGAGTGACACTCCCCGTCCTCCGGATGCTTTTTATGTGTCGAACTCATTAATAAGGCAGCACCCCAGAGAGTGAGACAGGGGAGACAAAATGTCTGTGTGTGTGTGTGTGTGTGTGTGTGTGTGTGTGTGTGTGTGTGTGTGTGTGTGTGTGTGTGTGTGTGTGTGTGTGTGTGTGGGTATGAGTAACTTTGTGTTTGAATTGTCAGGTGTGATTTTGGGATTCTGAATCACATCCGTTGTCGTGCTGTTTACCATCTTCTCCTCTTGACCTGACACCAGCTCTTTTCTGGATTAGTTTCGGGGGTTTTTTTCCCAAAAAAAAATTCATTATTTTTAGCAAATTTTGTAAATGAAAAGACCCAAATGTAAGAAGTGGAATTACCTAGAGAAAGGTGTGCTATGGGCGCCCAGGTGGCGCCAACACGGGGATTGCCGGTTCGAATCCCCGTGTTACCTCCGGCTTGCCTGGGCATCCCTACAGACACAATTGGCCGGTTGTGGGTATGTGTCCTGGTCATTGCACTAGCGCCTCCTCTGGTTGGTCGGGGTGTCAGTTCATAGGGGGGGGGGACTGGGAGGGAATAGCGTGATCCTCCCCCATGCTACATCCACCTGGTGAAACTCCTCACTGTCAGGTGAAAAGAAGCAGCTGGTGACTCCGCATGTATCAGAGGAGGCGTGTGGTAGTCTGCAGCCCTCCCCGGATCGGCAGAGGGGGTGGAGCAGCGACCGGGACGGCTCAGAAGAGTGGAGTGATTGGGTACAATTGGGGAGAAAAGGGGAGGGGCGGGATCCACACAAAAAAAGAAAGAAAGGTGCGCTATCCCCTGAAGTATGAAGGGGTATGAGAACTCCAAATCAGATCTATTCTATTAGGGAATAACTCCGTCGGCCCCCCCCCCTCACAACCACCACCAGCGTCACCTGCAGCCCAATAACTGTTCACCTACAAAAGCAGCACCTTCTTGTTCCCTGTTTGCTCTGTCAAACAGTCATATTGCAACCTCCGCCGCAGCTCGTTCTACTGCAAACACAAAGGAATATCATGACTTATTTGCCTATCATTGCGGATTTCAGCACCCGGCTTGTTGCTTTGTCATAATTCGCGGGAATCAAAAGTGCGACAATTCAGAGCATTTAAATGGTAATCTCTGACTGCTTTTTGTGTCCGCGCCGCTGCTTTTGTGCGTGTTTGTGCGCCAGACTCAGCCATTCATTTGTGTTTAGGCTTCTCAGGCGTCCGTATTAAAGCTTAATGCACTTCCATTCCAATAAGAGGGAGCGGTTTTGATGAGTGCAAGGGGGGGCGCGTGTTTTTAAGCGGCGGGGTTTTCGCTGCAGCATCTTATCTGTGTAACGCAAACATGTGTATGAGGCCTTGAGCCACAAGAATGTTTTCTAAGTGTGCCTCTGTTCCCAGAATGCATTTCAAGTGCCTGAGCGATATGTGCGTATATGCAGATGCAACATCCCACACGGGCGTGCCAGCTGAAACACACACAAAGACACACACACATGCTCGCACTCAGTAATTTAGACGTGTATGCTTTTAGTCAGCATATTAGATGTGTCAACTCATAAAGTAAGATGCTGTAAATGCTTTCAATATTTATGTTTTCCTATTTGTCAACCAACATTTCATAACAAATTCATGAAAAAAGCCTCCCAAACTGCATGCTGGGAGCGGGCTTTGTGCAGCACATGCATTTTTGAAAAGACACCATCCATTTAGAGCTCATCATCAGAGATTTGCATCCCGTGCCTTTGAAAAGTAAAGCTAAATATTTTTGTATCATGCATATTTCAGGCTGTACACTGATAAAACATCATTCCTCAGTTATCCCTCATGCGCAGCGTAATTTCCTGTTTTGTTCTGGGGGAGCAACACTAATGGACTTTTATGTCACGTTGTTTAGTAAATATTTAACTTTTATACAATATGTAGAATCACAGAATCACATTATTGAGCCTCGCAGTTGTTTTTTGCATCTTGTTCAGTCACAGTTTGTGGTGAATGACTAACAGGGTGTCTGGGCAGACTTTGTCGCTGGTGGTATGCTGGCTCTGTTTAATGAGTGCTTTTAGAGCTGTTGCTGCTACCTACATACAATCTTACAATGGAGTACTAGGACCACAGCGAGGAAAAAATTCTGAGATTTCCAAATAAAGTCATAATTTTACGAGAATAAAGTCAGAGTATTCCGTTGGATTGGTGAAATAACACATGGAACAGGTGGGAAACATTTAGTTTTGAGCGCCCCTGTGTGTGTGTACCTGTGGAATAGGCAGTTTACTTCATTTTCATAATATTAACACCTTATTTTCGAAATCTCAGAAATGTTTTCGCCCCCATTGTGGCCTTAATACTCCATCATACAATCTCATGCCATCATTTAACTTTCTTATTGGGACGTGATGCTGCTTAACCCAGCCACTGAGGATGCACAAGCCAGTGCATTCTCAGTGCCGGTCCCAAGCCCGGAAAAATGGGGAGGGTTGCGCCAGGAAGGGCATCCGGCGTAAAACCTTTGCCAAATCAAATATGTGGCTCATGAATCAGATTTCCATACCGGATCAGTTGAGGCCCGGGTTACCAATGACTGCCACCCGTACTGTTGGCCAGCAGGGTGCCGGTGGAAATATGCTACTGTTGGTGAAGGAGAAGGAGAGGGGGAAGGCATATCCAGAGGCAGCAGGAGAGTAGGACGGGTAAGAGTGTGGAGGCGAGAGTCGAACTTTGAATGTAGGCACTATGAGTGGTAAAGGGAGAGACCTAGATGATATGATGGAGAGAAGGAAGGTAGATATACTGTGTGTGCAAGAGACCAGGTGGAAGGGGAGTAAAGCCAGGAGTATTGGAGGTGGGTTCAAACTCTTCTACAATAGTGTGGATAGGAAAAATGGGTAGGGGTCATTCTGAAGGGAGAGTATGTCAGGAGTGTGTTGGAGGTGAAGTGAGTGTTGGACAGAGTGATGAGAATGAAGATGGAAAGTGAAGGTCTAATGATGAATGTTATCAGCGCATATGCCCCTCACATTGGATGTGAGATGGATGAGAAAGAAGAATTCTGGAGTGAGTTGGATGACGTGGTGGAGAGGGTACCCAAGGAGGAGAGAGTGGTGATTGGAGCGGACTTCAATGGGCATGTTGCTGAAGGGAACAGAGGTGATGAGGAGGTGATGGGCAGGTATGGTGTCAAGGAGAGGAATGTGGAAGGACATGGTGGTGGAGTTTGTGAAAAGGATGGAAATAGCTGCGGTGAATCCATATTTCAAGAAGAGGGAGGAACACAGGGTGACGTTTAATAGTGGAGGAAACGGCACACAGGTGAACTATATCTTATGCAGGAAGTGCAGTCTGAAAGGGGTTGGAGACTGCAAGGTGGTGACAGGGGAGAAAATAGCTAGGCAGCATCAGATGGTGGTCTGTTGGATGACTTTGGAGATCAAGAAGGGGAAGAGAGTGAAGACAGAGCCAAGGATCAAATGGTGGAAGTTGAAGAAGGAAGACTGTTGTGTGGAGTTCAGGGAGGAGTTAAGACAGGCACTGGGTGGTAGTGAAGAGTTGCCACATGGCTGGGCAACCACTGCAGAAATAGTGAGGGAGACAGCTAGGAAGGTACTTGGTGTGTCATCTGGGCAGAGGGGGGAAGACAAGGAGACTTGGTGGCGGAAAGAGGAAGAACAGCAAAGTATACAGAGGAAGAGGTTGGCAAAGAAGAAGTGGGATAGTCAGAGAAAAGAAGAAAGTAGACATGAGTATAAGGAGATGTGGCGTAAAGTGAAGAGATAGGTGGCAAAGGCAAAGGGAAATGCATCTGGTGAGTTGTATGAGAGGTTGGACACCAAGGAAGGAGAAAAGGACTTGTACCAATTGGCTAGAAAGAGGGACCAAGCTGGGAAGGATGTGCAGCAGGTTAGGGTGATGAAGGATAGAGATGGAAATGTGCTGACAAGTGAGGAGAGTGTGTTGAGAAGGTGGAAAGAGTACTTTGAGGGGCTGATGAAGAAAATGATAGAGAGAGAAGGTTGGGTGATGTGGGGGATAGTGAATCAGGAAGTGCGGTGGATTAGCAAGGATGAATTGAGGGCAGCTGTGAAGAGGATGAAGAGTGGAAAGGTCGTTGATCCACATGACATACCTGTGGAGGCATGAAGATGTTTAGGAGAGATGGCAGTGGAGTGTTTAACTAGATTGTTTAACACGATCTTGGAAAGTGAGAGGATATGTGAGTAGTGGAGAAGTAGTATACTGATACTGATTTTCAAGAACAAAGGTGATGAGCAGAGCTGTAGCAACTACAGAGGTATAAAGTTGATCAGCCACAGCATGAAGATATGGGAAAGAGTAATAGAAGCTAGGTTAAGAGGAGAGGTGATGATTAGCGAGCAGCAGTATGATTTCATGCCACGAAAGAGCACTATAGATATGATGTTTGCTTTGAGAATATTGATGGAGAAGTATAGAGGAGGCCAGAAGGAGTTACATTGTGTCTTCTTGGATTTAGAGAAAGCATATGACAGGGTGCCGAGAGAGGAGGTGTGGTATTGTATGAGGAAGTCGTGAGTGGCAGAGAAGTATGTAGGAGTGGTGTAGGATATGTATGAGGGAAGTATGACGGTGGTGAGGTGTGTGGTAGGACTGTTGCACATGTGGCTCATCTATGGTTGACTCAGATTGGGCAGTGCCAAGAATATGCAGGACTTCATGTTCTGGCTGCAACCTAGAGGAAGTTGTTCCTTTATAACTTATGCATTTTCTTTATTGATTATCAAAATTCTTTTAATCACTTTTGATCATGCTGCTGTCCGATCTGGGTCAGCCGCAGATATGAGCCGAGCAGGCGTGAATGTAAATGGTTTACCCATCTATATTATATTATGAAAACAAAGACAGGGGTTATTAGTTTTGGTTCATCCAAGTGTTCCACAAGTTCTCCTGTGCTGAGATCAGCAGTGAATAATTTGCTAACTTGTGAAATATGACCAGCTTCTCATTTGCTTTCAAGACCCATAGCCGAATACATAATGTTTTGACACTGTCGCCGTCTAATCTAAGTCAACCATGCGCATGTGCAACTCACATCTACGGCTGACTCAGATCGGGCAGTGACAGAGATCAGCATTGGCCGAGCGAGCTAGAGAGTGAATGAAGAGAGGGAGCGGCGGTAGCGTGAACAAATGTTTTTCAAAGGTTTTGAATCACCGAAACCGCGAGAGGGCCTTCATCATACAATCATTAGGCTGATAAGCCCAGTATTATGCGAGATTAGCTGCACACACACACACACACACACACACAGACACACACACATACACCCCACACACACACAGAGTGACTGCCCTGTCCTTATCGCTGAGTATAACTTACTGTAATAACTGCCCCAAGCTCCCAATTGGTCTGACAATACCAAGACCTTTAAAATGATTGCTACATTTACGATTAATATGTTGATTACAAATGCCAAAAAATATGATTCTTTAGGAGCTTGTCACTTCATCGTCTTAAGTTCAATGTTTTGTTTATTTCTTTGTTTGCTATTTTAACTTCGCTGGTCATAAATAATTGCTAAGGAACTTTTCCCAGGGTGTAATAGTGTATTTTATGACCATGAAATGACTTTAGAATCTTTTTCGGTCACAGTGTGAAGATTTGAGATGAGCTAGCAGACACAGCTCGTAGCTCACTGGCGCAGAGTCAGCTGCTTTAGCTGTCTCATGACCTCGCTACATAACTTTGACTACTCTCTCCACCCTGAAACAATTGCACCCACCTGTGTCTCATTCCCCCACACTCATTCATGACAGGGTTAAAGGAAAGTATATAACCCAGTGGTTAGAGGTGTGACCCCCCATCTCTATAAAAACGCATTCACAGACATGTCTCACGCGCATGTGGCCGGCAATGTAGAAAACAGCCTTCACATTAAAAAGCCAAAATAAGTACGCACCCGTATTTCTTTGACAGGGTTGATGGTGGAGCACGAGGTCAGGAGTGAAGAATGAAGCCTGGGTTGGATAGGGGGGGAGTGTATCTGCATTTGCCATGGCAAAATAAAAAAGAAGAGATCTACATCACTGCTCTGTCGCTTTAGGAATTAGGTCCTCTAAACCTGAGGGCTATTTACATTATCAATTAATGGAATATTTAAAGGTCTGTATGAAAATGTGCCCATGTGGAGTGGCCATGCACACCTCACAGCGTGAAACCACAGTTAATTGCATTTTCAGAGGAAGCATGAGACGCCACTGCTAGGGACCCTCTTGTGTTCTTCTTCATGTCCACCCACCGGAGATAAGAGAGAGAAACTGACTCAAATGAGATCTGCTTCAGCACTTAAAATACACGCGAATAATGTGGTTTCAGTGTTTATATGAGCTTTGTCTTTTTTTTTTTTTACTCCCCAATTGTACCTGGCCAATTACCCCACTCTTCTGAGCCGTCCCGGTCGCTGCTGCACCCCCTCTGCTGATCCGGGGAGGGCTGCAGACTACCACATGCCTCCTCCCATACATGTGGAGTCACCAGCTGCTTCTTTTCACCTGACTGTGAGGAGTTTCACCAGCACATGGGAGAATCACGCTACCCCCCCCCTCCTGAACAGGTGCCCGACTGTACCAGAGGAGGCGCTAGTGCACCGACCAGGACACATACCCACATCTGGCTTCCCACCCGCAGATACGGCCAATTGTTTATGTAGGGATGCCCAACCAAGCCGGTAGGGCGGGTCGGGCAGGTAACACGGGGATTCGAACTGGCGATCCCCGTGTTGGTAGGCAATGGAATAGACTGCTACACTACCCGGACACCCGAGCTTTGTCATTTTTGGGGATGTTCTCGTTCCATAGTACCTGGCAATCTTGATAGATCCCAGAGAACAATTGAAGGCTGCAATCCTGAACAGTGACATTATTGTTTTAGGTTCCTGCATTGGTGTTTGGTCCATCTGAAATGAAATAGAGTAACCAGTGCTATTTTGTCAGCATTTTTCTCATAAAAAATAATACATGGTTGAACCAGAGTTGATGCTGTAGTATGTGCTGGTAAAGGTCTCCTAAGATCTTGGTTTGTTTGTTAGCCACAACAACTTTGCTTCTTCTTTAAGCTAGCTGCTACCTGCCTTTCCTTCTGCATCTGGCTGTGATTGTCAAGATGTGAAACGCTGTGTGCCATATCCTTTTTTCCCAAGGAAGTCCTACCTGGTCGTCACCATCAAAATGAGTGAGTACAAAAGCTTTGATGATAAGGATATCTGTAGCTTGGCTATTATGGGTATTGAATGTATATCAGGGATAGGTTCATAATTGATATTTGTTTGTATGAAAATCTTGATTGTGATGATTTTACCATTGATTGTAACTTTAAAGATTTAAAAGGAAATCACAACCGGGATCTCTAGTTAGCAATCACACACTGTTTGAATATTGAATTTGATCACCGATCAATACTAGGATAAGGGTTATACTGTACGCACGTTTTATTGGTCTTTCAGACATGGTTATTTCTGCTCCTGTGAATATTGCAGTCACCCCAACAATACAGTGGACCACATAATACAGCTGCTCTCTCCATTTCACTGTGCACTCATCTGTGAAGAGGATATAGTCGCCATTAAGGAGACAGAATACAGTAGTAGAAATACATATCACTGCCCTTGTTAAGAAAGAGACAAATAGGTGGAAGTGTGTTTGTTGCTGAGCAATCGCTCGCCTGCACAGGGAGACTCCAACGTCCTATTTCTTCCGCACAGTTAACCTTTTTCATTAAACCACATTGCATAATTACTACAGCCGGAGTCTGAGGCATCCTCCATTGTTGTTTAATTAGCCAACTAATGTTGTTACCCGGCGCTGCAAACCCTTCATTTGTCTTGCTTAAGGAGCTTCTCTCTTTCCATTACCATGGGGAAATTGAGTTTGTTATTTATTGTGAGGGGGAAATATGCAGCAGTTATAGATGTAGACTATTAATTCTTAATGGCTTCTACTTTCTAATGTTGCGTCTTCATCATCATTCGTTGAGTCTCTCTTAGTGACTGTCATGCAAGGGGACTAAGAAATACAACATTTGTTTTTGTTTTGAATACAGAACAAACACACATTTATTCGGTCTGCCAAATAGACGCTACAAGGAGCCCTACACTCCAGGTGGCATTTCGAATGCGACTCCAATGAGGGTGTTATGGAGGCCAATCAGCAGCAGGGGCAGGCATTGACGTTGGACCGTACATGAAGTTGCAGACTATTATTGATCTTGGCAATATTCCTCAGCACTTAACCTTTACACTAGCCGAACGGGATATGAAGTCCCTTATTGAATGTGTACTTTTATGTTCTTCTCTGGTGACAAGCCTAATCAATAGTTCCCCTCCTCGCTCTCTCATTAGTGCCAGGGGCTTCTAAGACTATCCTTCGTCTGTCTGCCTGGATTTCTCAAGGACCGCAGGCTGGTCTAACCCAGCCATGTAATCCCCCTGTCAGAAACTTTATTGTTGGAAAATAAATTGGAATAAGGACAGATGATTAACAATAATGCCCAGTGAGCTGGGCATTAGTGTGTCAGAATTGAACTTTTTGCATCCAAATGCTCTTGGAGGCCAACGGAGGCAGGTCATTTTAATGCACATGCAGTGAAATTGCTACTGAAAGACCTCGACTTTTACTTTCCTAATCTTTTTTTCCCCTTATGTCGGCGAGATGTTTCCAGATAAGCACTATTAATCATTCCCCTGCATCTGTTCATTCTTGTACACTTTCACCTGGAAAGTCTCCACACTCGGAAAATAACGCTACACCTCGCAATTGCCTGACACATTATCTCATTAAAATGTACAAAGAAAACGCCTTCTCTTTATCTCTGATAATCTAATTAGCATCAGCCAGATGGTTTAATAAGGGATATCGGCGCCGTTTAGCCTCCCAAACGGCCCGCTGGAGGAGAACAGTGGAGGAGGCTCCTCTCCGCTCTCCTCTTCACTGTGAATAGCTCTCCAGGGTTCACATTATTGCTTCCTCTGCCTGAGGCGAACCACTCCAACTCAGGAGTTTGGGGAGGATGAATGCATCCAGAAGAGAGAAATGCTCAAAGTGAATCAAATAGGCAGAGATGTAGGGATACTGCTGGGAATGTTTTAGACCAAATAATGGCAGATAACGGATTTCACCTTTAGTTCCCCGTAGGAAGGGGAAAACATTTAATACGAGGGTCTGAGTCTTTCAGAGGTAAATCATTTCATTCAGTGTGCATCTAATTGTAGCCTAGGTGTCAATGCACCATTTTTAGGGTTCCCTCTGCTTAGGCTACGTGTGTTTTATGTTATAAAAGCATGTCAGAGTTGCATACTGAAGCAGTTTAAGCTCTGTCTCCAATTTTTGAACACAGTGAGATCCGTGGCCCTCTGACTCCAAGCTGTTAGGCCTGACATAGCGATGGCAGAAATAAAGTCAGGCTATCATATCATTAAGGAGGAAAAAGTTCAATGTCCAGATTACATTAGAGGAGCCTTGGCCGTCTGGTTTCTCTGGTTCTGACACTTCTTCTCTCCGTAATGAGCGGATGCTGCCGTGGCCTAGACATGAATGCTCAAGTGAAGTCCGGCAGACAAGACATCCTCGACCGGGCAGCGCATTGGCAATCTAGGCAAATACACCAAGCAGAAAGGAGCTAGCCAGCCAGCCAGCCAAGCAGCCAGACAGTGGAGCCAGCCGATACAACCCTCCGAGCCGGCAGTAAGAGAGACATGCTCAATTAACTCTCCAACTTCAGCAGGGCTTTTCCTGCTGGCCAGTGGAGAGGAACAATAATGAGACTGGATTTAGAATAAAAAGATGTGCACATCTACAAAGAAGGGGGTGTGAATGGGGGTGAGGATAAGATGAGGGGCTTCCGTTTAGATTGACGGTTGGAAATTCTGGAAGGTCAGCACAGTCCGTGAAGCATCACCCAGGCAACCGCTGTGGCAAAAAAAAAAGAAAAATAAAGAAACGCAGTCCAGCCAAGGCTGATCAGGGCGTGAGGCTTTGCTGCTTTAGCTCCTTCTCTCTTCCCCTCTCTCGTTGAGCCCCAATTAGCACAAATAGGGGCTCCAGCATATGTCAAAGGACATATGTTGTGAGGAGGAAATAATGGGACTTTGTGCCCACTGAATACCAAGAGAATCGCCAGAGGCGAAACTACCGTATATGCAGGTAATGCAGCTGCATTGGGGCCCTCAACAGTTTAGGGCCCGCATGCACGAACCCCTCTTTATCTCGTCACCCTATCAAAGATCTTGAGCACTGAGTCTACTGTATATGGTATGTTCAAAAATGTGCAAAGTGTGCCTGCATATAATTATGGACATGCGTACTAGTGCATAGCAAAATCCAGACAGAAAAGTTAGCAAGCTGGTGAAGTGTCAAGAATTCACACAGCAAAAAGCCCGGACAGTGCGCCTATGATGTAAGTAGAACTAATTTATTATTTATTTCACTAATAATCAACCAACACACTTGTGTTTTGTGTTTATAAGGCCTATATGCAAACATGAATAATGTTGTCAATATGTGGGTGCACCGTCACCAATAATGTTTCCATCTGTGTGAAGGTGTGTTGTTGTCATGATTATGTTTTCACTTGTGTCAAGGTGCATTGTTGTCATGATTGTGTTATCATCTATGTCAAGGTGCGCTGTCACCAGTTATGTTTTCATCTGTGTCAAGGTGCATTGTCACGATTATCTTTTCATCTGTGTCAAGGTGTGTTGCTGTCATGATTATGTTTTCATCTGTGTCAAGGTGCGTTGTCACGATTATGTTGTCATCTGTCTCAAGGTGTGTTGCTGTCACGATTATGTTTTCATCTGTGTCAAGGTGCACTGTCACCAGTTATGTTTTCATCTATTATAGTGCTCTGACACCAGATTTTGTTAAGTAAGCTAGTCTTATCACTATCTTGTCCCTGCTGTTATGACTCCTCTTCTATAGCATGGCATTCTGTTTTCCTAGTAACCATTTAATTTCATCAGTGCATTTCTCTGTTTCTGGTCGTTTTAAAGGTGCATGCTTTCACTTCTTTCATTTGCTACTGACATTATGTTATGTTACATGCTGCATGTAACATAACATATGTTGCAGCTGGATAGCTTAGTAGGTAAGAACGGTGGGTTTCCCGCCGAGGATTGGGGGTTCAAACTCCAGTTGAGACAAGTCTCCATTGGGAGTCCGTGGCTTAGATTCCTAATGTAATACAAGCCAAGTACCTCTCAAATGTACGTCGCTTTGAATAAAAGCACCTGCTAAATGAAATTGTAAATTGTTACACCTGATTGTGATGGGCAAGGCTGGACCTGCTTTGACCATCTTGCATTGGGACCTGGCACTGACACGTTATGCCTGTGGTGGGAAAGAAGGCCAAATCAGAGGGGTGTTGATTGTGACCGCCTCCCTGCGAACTTGTCAGGTGACACTCTCAAAGGGTTGAAAGCTTCTCTATTGGATAATCAGTGGGGTGGGGTGGGGTGGGGTGGGGGTAGGCCTGTGATTCTGGTCATCAACACAACTCAACTCAACACCTGGCCACCAATAAGTCTGTCAGGTAATCAGCAAATGCTAATGAAGTGGTTTGTTGTTGGGTTAATCACGCAACCAAAACTCCAAAGGCACTACTTAACTAAGGAAAATGGATTATTTCCCCATCAACAACATTTAGAGGTTCATTAAAGGGAGTTCTGCACAAGTGGCCTTGGGTTAGAGATTTTAACAAGCGCCTGCATCTCTGCCTAATCTATGCCGTCGCTGGCATATGCGAGCCGCCTCACACTAATTGCACTATGCCAGTTGAAACAATATCTAATTGTCGGCCAGATTAATTAGGCACATGTGCGGTACGCATTCCTAAACAAGGGCCCTCATAAATAATAGCAGGTAGATCCCAACAGATGGGAATTCTCCCAGCAATGCATCAGTTCATCATAAATTAAACAAAACCACAACCTGGCCTTGTTCTTTTTTTCTTCTTCTTTTTTTATCCCTTTCCAGCAAGAGAATGGGAATTAATCCGAACTGTTTGCTTATTGTCATCATGAATAACTTTAGCAAAGGACTTGTTAAACTATCATAAATTGCAGTTTTTACCCCCCAAAAAGTTGTATTTATTATTTCTATGCATAAGGTAAGCAATAGTATGTTGCTTAAATGTGCGATATAATTTTCCTAATACGCCAGTAGTTGCTGCATGTAATTACACTTGGCAGTGGCAGAATCATATGAAGTAGCACCGAGTTCTGTTTGACTCACGGCTTTCAAACCTTCAGTTAACAGTGTCAAAGTGTTTACATTCGGTGTTCGTCGGCTTAAAAGAATTTGTAGAAACAAGTCCCTCTTCACATCATAGCAGTAATTACATACTTTGACACACCGGCAACCTTTCAGTGTTTCTGCACTTCAGGCACTTTTTAGATTGTTTTACAATCAATTAGATGCCACAGCTCCTCTGTACTACTCCAGTCTATGCTGATCAGCAGCATCAAAGATATTTATACACACATCCACTCCACAATTACAGAATTACAGTGTGTGTGTGGCGATGCGCGTACATCTGCATATAGTCTTGTCTATTGAACTTCACCAGGTGCTGAGCACAGATCACACGCAGAGAGGCACACAAGGTCTTATTAAACTTTGTGCAGACCTCAGTCAAAACTCTGACACATAGAGCACTGTGAGTTTGCAATAGGAATATTAATGCCCATATTAATTTGGTGTTGACCTTATGCCGTCTGCAGGCTCCATACTGCAGTTCAAACAGAAAAAGGCTATTTTAATTCCGTGGTCTATGAGATAGGAACATGCACGCACGCGCGCACTCGCACACACACACACACAAATGCACAGACTAAAGGAAAAAAACAGTCCAACCTCAAGCCGCTTACTCATACAATATATTATTAAAGCACAACTCAGATCTTAGTTTAACTTACTTACGACTAAAGAACATTACATTGCTGCTGTGATGAGCTCCCACAGCAATGCTTGTAATGGTCATCCCACACCTGAACAGACTCCCTTGTGCACCTTTTCTAAAACACAGTGCTTGATAATTCAAACTGCTCCAACTTCACTTTGGTTGGAAAAAAAACAACCAAAGTTTACCAGTGCAAGTAAGTTAAATCTCTCCTTTCCCTCATATCCAAGGCTAAGTAAGCCTTGACAAGAGACCTGATTTTGTATACTTGGCTTCACCATCAAAGTTAAACAACCTCTTTTTTTGGATCAGGTTTATATTCAAATATTTGTGAACTCGAATTACCAAGTAATTATTTGCTTTGTATTGCTTCTGCACTTGCTCTGCAAGTGTTTCGGATTTCATACCACAATTGCTTCCATCTCACAGTCAAGCACAGAGATCACTGAAAATAATCAAGTCTCAGCTGTTGTAATGAAAAATATTAAAAGTCAATGAGTGATTTGTGTTTAAGTAGATAGTACAAAGCAATAATTGTGTTTCAAGACCCCTGAAAAGGTAAATTACTAAGAAAAAAACCCCAAAACAAACCCAAACAGACACATCGAGCATTTGGCCTCTTGCCGTTCTCTGCAGAACCAAGGCTAAAATGCTCCTGGTCACAATTTCCAATTGTTTACGGCTAATTTGCGTCTATTTTCCACACATATAAACACACCGGCAAAGAAGCCTGCAGTGTGTCATGGCGAGTTGACTTCCTTTTTTTTTTCGACAAGAGAGTGCTAGTTTACCTCCAGGATATGGTGGGACTGACGCCATAACAAGTACTAGGCGATGTGACAGGGACGAAGAAAATGCATTAAGCGGCCCTGTTGTGTGTTTCTGTGAATCCACTCTGTGTAGAGTTCACTCAGGAGAAATTACATTTCTGCTTTGATTTAATTAAAGCTAAATATTGGCCAATCGTGAGGCGCTCGGGCAGGGGGATGCTTGACACCGTAATTATCTCCTGAGGTGCTTTTGTCTTAAAGGCTGCGCTCATGCATGAAACCAATTCCAACGTTCACTCATCAAGGGCTGCTGTTTTTTTTCTTTCTTTGATTATTTCTCGGAAAAAAAGAGACTGTTTGCTTTCTCTTCCTCCAAGCCATCCTTAGAGTACCCCTCCACACAAAAATGTGTTTTTCTTATGTTTGTGTCCCCTGAAATGTCTTGGCTAGACTATACTGACTTGTATATGTGCAAAGTTTGTCACTAGAGCGGGATTTTTTCCGATTCCTTTACTGGATTGGGAGCTGTCTGTAGGCCTCCCTAAAATCTGAGATTCAAACGCACAGGTAAACTAGATTTTGTACGTCACAAATCCGGAAGCCAATCGCTGTTTAATATGCAAATGCAGGGCGGGCAAAGAAACCTCTAACCTCTTGCGCAGAGCGGACTCGTCGCTACAGAGAGCGAGTTTGCATTAGCATAGAGAATGTTTTGACAGCCAACATAGTAGATTGTGCAGTTTTTGGATGTAAACCGGACCCTGGAACTTCCTTCCACTATCTACCAAAAAATAAAATAAAAATCCCGTTATATCGCTGAAAAGGTTGGAATTTATTTACAGACATCTGGTTGACATGGCTGCAAACCTGCAGGGACTGCGTATCTGCAATGATCATTTCAGTGAGTGTTTCCATAACCTAATGCAAAAGTCACTGGGTTTTCTCAAGAAATTAGTTTTGCAGTCAGATGGTATGCGGACTATTTATCCTGGTACTGCGACAACGAGCGGAAGTCAGTGTGCAAGTTATGTATTTATTTTACTCAACCAACAGCAACCGCGTAGCCACGGGTGTGCCCGGATGTGCCTGTGCCGTCAAAATCTCAAGATGATACACCCTAATCATAAAAAAAATGTATGTGTTAGCTGCAGAAAAAAATCCCAATATTATTCCTTATTTTTTCTCACACTATTGAAATTAATTGGGGGAAAAAAGATGCGACCAATAGAAATAAAAATTCTTGATCCTTGTTTGTTTACCATATCATGACGGTAATTGGTCAGATTTTTTTGAGTGGCACCTGCATTTGCCAAACGCGAGCTAGCGAGCCGCCCCTCCTCTTTCACTCAGTGTACAGCACAGGAGCAGAGGCCTGCTTCAGCTAGCTAGCTAGCAGTCTTAAACGTGGATTAATATAAAAATCTTGGCGAAACAAAGCAGTTGGCTTAAGTTTGTCACAAAAGACGTCGTGAGGAGCAGGAGGAAGGGAATTCAGCTCAAGTTCAGCCATCATTCTCAACTCAAGACACTTGCTCCTGTACCAGCTTCTCCTCAACAAGTACCAAGTAGTGACGACGCTAAGCCCCGTCGGCTGCTGTTGTAATCATCAAAGGTAAGCTAAATTAGTTTTGGACTCTAGCGGCCTATCTCCTATTTTAGTATTATTGTTTATTGGGTATCGTTTTTGTTGGGTGTACAACTGGATTTTGTGCTGATGTTGCTACGTCAGCCGTGTTGTGTGTGTGTGTGCGTGCTAGGCTATGTTCAAGCGTCATCTTTAACGTTGCTGAGCATGTTGTCGTCGGTGTACCTCTATCCAAACGCCTGATTAATGATGCTGTTGCGTCTGTCAGCTGTTTGTGTGTGTGAGTGAGAGAATATGTGGCCGCCATGCCAGGCTATGCCATGCTGTTAATGTTCGTCTTGTGCCTGTAACATTAGGCTACTCCCGATGATGTATAAGCGTTGTATGAATAACCTGTGGCGCATTCAGGCAAGTATAGTTGAAATGGCCTATCTTCAGGACCTATTAAGTATAATTGGTCTCGGACAGGATAGGGCCATCTGATTTTGTCTGTGCCCATCCACACTGTGATTTCTGCCTACGCGGCTGACCAAGTGAAATGAAAGCTTTCTACATGCAGGAACTAACATAGCACTAGCTATGCTAGCTTTTTGCTAGCTTCTGCTAGTTGTTTGGTAATAGTAAAACTATTGTATTTAGCTAACGTTTCAGAGATCAGCCATGTGAAACGATGACAGCGGCTTGAATTGCGTCGTTTTTTAACCGAAAAACAGCGCGGTGTGCAATTTAAACCCCTTTTCTAGTCTGGACTTGGATCCCGACCGGGCTCGCTCGGGTCCCCCCGCTGCGGCGGCGACACTAAAGGTGTCCGGCATAGTGCGCTGCGCTCCGAGGGTTGACGGAGCGGCGGCAGCGGCATTGGGAACCGTCGGCGGTGGGGGGGACCGGCGTTGCCAGGTAATTTTGCCGGGGTTTAAGCCCCGAAGGTTTTTAGTGTAGCCCCGAATATAATTTTAACTTTAAGCCTATGTAAAGCCCGACAAAAAAAACAACCGTAACGTGTGTGTGAATGTCCGATAGTCATCGTAACATAACAGCCTGTCAAAATAACTGCGCGTCTCGAACCTTAAACCATGTTGTGTGCGCCGCGCATGTGTGGGAGGGTCTGATGGTCAGCGCTGAGTAACGTCACACAAATTAAAGCGAGAAGAGTAGAGGAGAAATGTGTGCAGGGGAAAAAAAACACAACTCTTATCTTTTTGGATTTTTCCGAAAGAGAAGGAAGGGTAAGAATGTAGCATATGTAGTAACTTTTCAATTGAAATTGCCTATTGATTAATGATATGCATTGGATTCGGCACCTACAGTCATGATGAAGAGAAATTTCATCATGATTGTAGGTGCTGTTTAGCCAGCCATATCGTCTGATCCCACAGCACACTTTTATTGTCCTTTAGCAGGGGTTTCTCATAAATAAATCAAATGTAAAGTTTAATAAGTAAACAAATAAAATTTTAAGTTTTACATTTAAGTTTAAAATGTTATTAATTTGTTTAGGGAGGGGTTTATCTGTTAAATCAAGTATGACAATGTCACTATTTGTCTCTGATTTTTTTCAGATATGCTTAGTAGTCTGTTGCCCTATGATGGCCTGGCGGCCTGTCCAGGGTGTCTCCCTGCCTGCCGCCCAATGACTGCTGGGATAGGCTCCAGCATCCCCACGACCCTGAGAGCGAGATACATGGTTTGGATAATGGATGGATGGATGAATCAAATTTCCATAAATGAACTAAAACGGTAATGACTCATTGATTTTACTATAGGCACAAACAAAAGTTAACCATCATATTGATTTAAATCTAAATGAACTTCAAGTAAATAAACAATTAACTTTACGCCATTATGTTTTGGGGTATTGTTTAGATACTACTACAGCTAGATCCTGCAGTGTAATTGGAATGCAATCCAGTCCAATTATGAATCCAATTATGGGTTTCATTTAAGTTGATTTCATTGTTTTGCAGAGGGTAGCAAAGACGAGCTCCAGACTGAAGAGCCAGCAGCAGCAGCTGAGTCAGAATCAGGCGTGGAAACTGGTAATAACAATTTAGTGTTATTTAGTGTGTTAGTGTGTCAGAGTCAGAGTGAACCAATTTTGGTTAGCTAAAATGCTAATGCTAATCATGCTGTACATTGGAATGAATTTTGTCAGTTGCAAATGTCAGTATAGACAGGTCAGTGTCATGGTGTAGCTTTTTAAAGTTAGACTGAATTAACAAATGTTTTCATTTTAGCTTATTTTATCATGCCATACACCATTTTGACAATTTATGTACAAAAAAGTTAAAAAAAAACTATTGAAATCACATTATTTTGACTTCCTGAAAAATATATAGAAATATAACCCTTTGGGGAATTCATTGTAATGTGTATCACAAGGTGCATGAAAATTCCTACCAGAGTAGGAGTAAACAACAGTTTTTGAGGTATACGTTTCAGTTTTTCAATGATTAAGACATGTACTTTGAATATAAATAAGGTGCTAGAGTGCATAAAAAAAGCATCAAAATAGAGCTTGTTTATAAAAAAAAATGTTCCAGGGTGAGATCCCCGGACACCCCTACAGAAGTCCGGGCTAAGCCTTAATGTTCTCAAATCCTGGAAATGCCTCTCCCTGACGTCCTAGTGGTTTTGAATTTTAGCTACTGCCAATGAGCCAGTTCCCAGACAAACTTGGTTGGCTATCAAGCTAAACAGATATTACACACAGTATAAAAATCTCATCCAGACAGAGTATAGCTTTCTGCAAACTTTGATTAGACCTCTGGTCTATAATTTGGTAATAACAACGTGACAATGTGAACACACTGTAACATCGTAGCAGATAGTATTGTATGTTTCACAACCACTGCTGTGTTAGCCGCTGCCTGTTACAAGCTAACAAACAACATAAACAAATAAAATATGCTAACTACAGTTATCATTCTGATTCGTCTGCTAGTCGCCAATTTCCTGGGTCTGACTGAGGCTTAAACGTGTGGCTGAATCTCCGCTGTTTGCTCTAATGCTAGCCATCTTGATGTGCACCGCTCTTTCACCGGTAGAGCGATCAGCAGTGGTGGGCGGGGTGTGAGGCTTGTGATATTTGCATATTCATCGATCCTGAATTTCTCAATGATGGAGAAAGAGGAGATGTGCTTCCAGCCCCTTTTCAGCATTTTTTTTTGTTGTTTTTGTTGTTTTACTTTTTATGTGAGAAAACCATGTTAAACAAGGTATAATCATCTCAAAGTATTTTTAAAATTTAAGAAGTGTCTGAAAGGTTACTTTAAAGTGTCAGACGGGCTGAGTTGGACCTCAATTACCTCTCACAGAAATGAGACGAGTAGTTGTTGAAAACACCTTTTGCCTGCCGTGACTCCCTATGATTTTCCTGTGCCATTTAAAGAAGATGTACTTTTTTCCTGTGTGTGAAAGAAAGAAAAAATAATGGAAAAAAAATCAGTGGTTGTTCATCACGTGTATCCACTCCTATAAACTGATGTGAATAGCTCTGTGATGACGTTTATGATTTAACGGTCACAATGCATTTAGAGATGGCCAGCCTCCCCCCTGCTATTTTTATTGACCTTCTTTGTCTAATTTTTGTCTGTTCTTTCAATTCAGTTCCCTCTTGAATTATTCACAAATGTCACCATGCTGACCTGTTCCTTGTCAGTGCGGCAGCTACGAGTGTGTGTGTGTGTGTGTGTTTGCGTGTGTCAAGGAGCAAGCGGCGCACCCCTCATCCGGTTCTCAGCTGTAATTTGTGTCGCTGACTGGAGTATGAGCCGAGCAGCTTTGCACACCTCTATGTCACCGGGATGGAGTAGACCCGTGCGTGTGTATGTGTGTATACCATGTCGACACGCTGTTTGTGTGTGTGTGTGTGTGTGTCTGTGTGTGTGTGTGTGTGAGCGAACACGCATTCTCAGCATTTCCTTCTGTGTACGCTGCCAGTGGAACTGGCTCTACCATGTGCTTGACTCTATAGTGTGTGCTTATGTGTGTTTTTTTTCTTCTTGCATGCGTGAGCACGTACATGTACGTGTGAGCAGCGCTGCAGCTCTCTCCTTGCGTTGCCTGCATCGGCACGGTGTCACAGTGAGGAGCCCGGAGGAGACAGGCAAGGCCGCGGCAGTGAGGCGCTCACAGCTGCCACTTGTCACATTAGTCAGCTCAAATTTGGAGGAAATCAATTCGGAACTTTAATTTGCTCGACGACTCCCATGGTCGCCGCAGCCGAGGAGCCCTGGCCACCGGCAGACCCCCACCCCCCCACCCCACCCCCTGGATGAGGCACAGACTCCCGGGGGACACAAGTCATCAATCTTAAATCACCTCCTCCAAACTAATGGCAGTCCCAACCCAGGCTGGTCCTGTTAAATTGAATTATTAGTGGATTGACAAAAAACTGCTGAGAATATTTTTGAAGGCAGGAAGGAAGGCTTGAGAGTGTCTTAATGACAGGAAGTGGAGGGGGAAGTGGACGGAGTGAGCGATGAGCAGGTGGAAGTTGTGCTGGTATGCATGTGACTGCGTGCACACACATACACACACACACACACACACGCATGCAGACATATCTTGCATATGTGAATGCACATGTGCTCACAAACTTGCATGTGCTTAAGCATGCACTTATCCACTGATAGCCTACTTAAATATAATTTCCACCTCTTTCTCTCTCACACCCACCCAAATGCATAGATACACACACACACACAGTATACTCATGCCACTTACTAGCACGTGTCACCAGCTACCCATTGTATGCTAATGCACTTCATCAGTCATGGCAGATTAATGCCATAGCCCTCAGCCAGGCGAGGTAGACAGATACAGGTGAAGTACTGCATACAGTAGACCACCTACTCACTCAGACACAACACAGGCAGACAGGAGGCTGGCTCTTGCGTTGCAGATTGGCCCTTCTTTGGCTCAACGCACAAAATATAAGTCCCTGAATGTGAGATGGCAGATGGGTAATATGATTTTCTAAATACAAATATGTAAATGAAACAACGACAAATAAACATAATGACCCAATGCATAGGTTGATCTGAAAGGATCCACACATGCATTAACTTATATGATAACAGCTCTACGTTCAAATTGTTGTTGTTGTTGTAATTGTGGTGTTTAATCAGGGGCCGTTTGGGCTCAGAGAAAATGAATACTCTAGCACAATCTAAGCATCTGTAAATGGTAAAATGAACACAAACTGTTTTGTAAAGTATGGGCATCCAGGTAGGCTGGCTGCCTATTCCGTTGCCTACCAACATAGAGATTGCCGGTTCGAATCCCCGGTGTTACCTGCGGCTCGCTCGGCCGTCCCTACAGACGCAATTGGCCGTGTCTGCGGGTGGGGAGCCGGATGTGGGTTTGTGTCCTGGTCGCTGCACTAGCGCCTCCTCTGGTCGGTCAGAGCGTTGTTTGGGGGGGAGCATAGCGTGATCCTCCCACGTGCTATGTTCCCCTGGGGAAACGTTGCACTGTCAGGTGAAAAGAAGCGGCTGGCGACTCCACATGTATCAGAGGAGGCATGTGGTAGCCTGCAGCCCTCCCTGGATCAGCAGAAGGGGTGGAGCAATGACTGGGATGGCTCAGAAGAATGGGGTAATTGGCCGGATACAATTGGGGAGAAAAGGGGAATTTTTTTTTAAAAAAACCCAAAACTGTTGTGTAAAGTAATGACAAAACAAACACCCATGTTAAGTAAAACTATTGTGTTGCTTAGCCTGTGTCAGGGGCATAGTTGATGCAGAAAGACAAGTTATTTCAAATGTGTGATGGCAACTGTAAGAGATGTATTGGTTGAAGTTTTAAACCTCCTCTACAGGTTACCGTGTTGCCTCGACCATAAAAAAGTCATGATGCTCGGTCATGTAACGCGTCTGTATTGCAGTGCGGTGTCACTTGCGTGTGGAGTGTATAGAACAGTATATTACAGTAAACAGGTTGGCTGTGAGGCAGAGGCTGCTTGTTGAGATGTATTTACTGCGACTTTCAGCTGCCTCGCGAGGCACATGAAAGTGATGGATGAAAGTTTTCCTCTCCCAGGGCGCAGCGCTGAATTAAATTGAAAGCTACTATTTATTCCCACCCTGTGCGCCTAGACGCAAAATCAGGTTTTGTTTGCAATTGATTTAAGCCGGGGGGGTCTTTTTGTGGAGGAAAGGCTAAGGTTTTTTCCCTCTTGATGGAAAGGATGATTAAATTTGTTTTGTCTCTCGTGCCTCTCAACTCACTACCCTGTCTCTGCTTTGCCGGTGTCAGTAAATCAGATCATCCTTCTCCCCTGTCAACACGCGCTCCTTGTTGAGCAGTCAATGTTAATTTGCAAATGTGCTATATGATTTTTTTCTTCTTTTCCCTCATCCCTTCTCTCTTTTCCCTGCCTCCCTTGTTTTTCTTTTTACACTCTACTCTGTTCCTTCATTGTGTTTTTTTCCTTCTTTCTTTTCCAGAAGCCCCCTGCAGACAGCTTGTCTATCTTTTTTTGCCAAGAGTTCTTCTCGCCTGGGAAAGAGAGAAGTCATGGCCTCCTTACTGCGCGTTCGCCTTGTCCAACCAAGCAAAGGGCCGCCCGCATGCAGGAACCTGTGATGAGGCGACGAGTGCTGTCTCAAAGCAGGTGATGACTCGCGCCGTCCCGGAGCAAATCCCCACTACACCTGGCTGCGATAGGGCTCCATCCCTGGTTAACGGGATCTTGTCTACCGGATTTCCTTTGTAGACGAGCTGACCGAAATTCGAGGGGTTTCTGGTGGGGAAACGGCTGCGGACTCATAATTCATCATCCGAGGCTCCGTTCGGGCCCGTCAGGCGCTCTCCCTCGGCAGTGGTCCGTCTCCATAGCCATTCATCATAGGGCCAAGCTCAGCAGAGCGAGGAGCAAGACACGCGGGCCCTCTGCTCGCGAGGCCCTAATGAAGCCCCTCACTCAGCCCCTGTACAAACACCTCAGTGATATTAAGCTGGGTCAATTATCGTGTCGCTTTCAGCCAGCCATCAAGATGGAGGCCCCTGCGTTTGAGTGTTTTAAGGACACAACCCACCAAGGGATAGGGTGTGCATCAGACAGAAGTTAACAGTGTTGCCTCAATGACGTGTCCCCTCACTTTTCCAAAAGTGGGGAGCGGGAGGATGAGGTGAGGTTGGTGACTCTTGTGTCAGCTTGAGCCGACTACTCCGTCAGGTCATATTTAACAGGACTCCTACATGTCCTGGAAAACCTGGAAATGCAGAGGCTAGTTTTCCAGTTATGGCAAATACCTGGAAAAGGATAAAATTGATTAGATGTCTTGGAAATAGTGTTGAGGTCAAGGGAAATTGTATAGTTTATGGGCTGGCATAATTTTTTAGCTTATTTTGTATATTTTTAGCCACGTTTTTTGCCATGTGTTGAAATTGCAAATCAGCACTTGAAGTTTGGGCGGTGTGCTCAGTGAGCAGCTAAAACTTGCACAGTCCATTAAGAGACCGTTGCGACGTCCAGCGATAGTTAAAACTGAATAGGAAGACCTTCTGTGAGCGACAGCTGTCATGTAGTATATCCCAGCGAAAGTCATAGAACAGTACTGGAAAAAACGATTCCCTAAAACAAGTAGAAAACCCGTCTAAGGAGTAGATGGAAAGCCGTGCATAAAGTCACGCTCATTGGTGGGCCTATGTTTAGCAAGTCAGTACAATATGCAGGTGAATTCATTTAACCAAACGTAACCACATGGCCTGGGATGACCATTAAGATCCAAGTCAATGTGGCAGTCTATGTGGAACAGCACAGTAGGGAAAAGAGCTTTTTTTTGACTGGGAATTTCAAAATTGTCTCTCTATAATAACACCTCAGATTGTTACCTGTGCCAAAACCTTTACTGCAGCATTACATCCCATGTTGTTTCGCGTTTATACTCTAATTTTACTGCCTTTTTAAAAAAAATTTTTTTACCATAATTTACAATCGTTCCTTGGCTTCCACGCTCAGCTAAACTGTGCCGCCGCAAGATACAGTCACAGCTACAAGCACAGCCGCAGGTGCATGTAGAGTAACACGGGTGATTATGCTTCTCCTCCAGGCTAATCTGCTAAAAATGATCCAGTTTTCGGGGGCCCGTATGTCCCGTTTCTTCCGCAGTCCAGGGAATCTTGCTAGCTGGCAAAGCGCCGCCGTGCTATAGCTGCCCATTACGTGCGTGTATGTAAATCTCTATGTTCTGTGGTCCGCTGGAGACTTGTCAATACTCGGAGTCATATGGGTTGTGGCAGCCTCACTTCGGGGACAACATTTGCCTTGAAGTACTGTCTTTCCTCATCTTCAATGTCAGCCCCGGGGCTCCGAGACAACATATGTTCCCTGCATGTCCCCGAGACATGGCAGCCAGCGTGAACTCCTCGCTAGGTAGTCGCACAAACGCATCGTCACATGGCCTTTGTCTGTCTTTTCTTTCTCTCTCTCTCTCCCTCTCTCTCTCTCTCTCTCGCAATTGCAGCAACGAAACAGATGGCCGCAAATTACAGTGGCAGTTGTGCCTCAAAAGTACTCTGGCAAACTCGCAGCAGCAGCCCCCCCGCCATCGAAACGACAAAATCATTAATTGGCATTGCGTAAGGGCTGGCTGCGTTAGCACTGTCTCGCACAGCAGGAGCGCCTGTCTAAAACTCACAGATGTAAAAGATTAATCTTTTTTGCCTTCAGGTAGGTGAGTTGAAAATCAATGGGTGAAAAGAAAAAGAAAGCAGTACTCCTAGCTGTTTGGTTAGTGAACAGAGGGAAGGGCACATCCTCGCTACTGTAGGAAGTGCTCGGTGTTTTGTCCTTGAACGGGGCCCTGTGTGACAAATGTGCTGTACTTCTGTCACAGAACAAGATAAAACCGATGAGTGCAATATTTAAGCATTGCCGTTAATACATTTAGAAGAGATGAGTGACTTTTTTTTTTATTACAGCAACAGAGTTTTGAAAGGTAAAAATAATTTGTCACTGATGATATTTAAGTTCATCTGTTGCACACCAACAGTGTGAAGCTCATTGATATGGTGTGTGTGCGGGTGGGTGGGTGTAGGTGTGTGTGTGTGTGTGTGTGTGTGTGTACAGTATGCTGGTGTATTGCATCCAACAATAAAAAAAAAAAGAAACCTGTAAATATGTGCCAACACTAGCGTCGAAACTTGGGGTACCTCCCCAACCCCCCCCAACTATGATTGATTAAGAAAGATGTTGAACTTGCACTTTGCAGACTTTACTCACACAATGCAGACAATCCACTACCTGTCTCTCTTTTGTCTTCGCTCTCTGATCTGCCATTACCTGCCCTGCCACGCCACCTCCACCACCCTGAATTAATAAGGCTCTGTATTAGATATTAGCAAAGCAATAAAAGGATGAATATTTGATGACAGTGATTTAGACACTGTTATTACTAGGCCATTACATCAGCTGTGTGAGCTCAGACCAAAGTTTTCCTGCCGCTTCCTCTTGCCGGTTCAGAAAGCCTCTGATAATATTGGATTTCAGTCGACATTTGAATTATGTTCAAATTACTCCTTCCTTTATAGAAATAAAAAACACACATGGACTTAAATTCTTTCAGTTGCTCATTTTGCATGCAGGGATGAGATAACAGGATTTTTCTTTTTCTTTTTTTGGTTCAGTTTTTTTTTTACAGTAACAATGAACATTTCCATTTCCCTCCCTACTTTACATCTTCCGCCGCAATTCCCGCTTTCATCCCTCTGTCAGTCCATCTTCCTCTTCTTTTCTTCCACTCTCTATATTTTTTTTCAATTTTTACTTTTCTGTCTCTCCGTTCTTTTTTTCCCTTTTCGTCGTTTTATTTCCATTAATCTTTTTCGAGGGTCTTCTGTAATCCATCTCCCCAGCCGAGAGGTATTCCCAGAGGGTAAATTACTCTGGAGGCCCGCCTGGCCCCGTACTGCATCAGATTGACCCTCAGCTTGTTTGCCATTTTGTATACTGCACTGTTTATTTAACAAGGAGCAGAGTGAGTGTGATTTCCAGGGACGGGTCCCTGTGATAGTAGCTTTGACACCCTGCCTGAGTAATGACCCTCATTATGGAGCCTCTGACAGCTCCCTGAAAGGCCTGATTTATGAATATGCTGGGCCTGGAGCCCCACAAGCCTCCACACACCGGCCTCTGAACGTGGCCTCTCCTCCCTCACGCAGCCTGCACATACATGTGCGTGGGCGTTCACACGCAAGCAGTGTGCACATACGCGGACGCAAATGCACACAGAGGCATGCATACGGACACACACACACACACACACACACACACACACACACACATGCCCTAATACGTGAGAGAATAGATGGTAAGAGGTGCAAGGTATGAAGTCAGGAGTACGGTTGGTAGATTTGACAGAGTCCACAACTGAAACCCTGACCACAGCACGAAGCCCATGCACGTATGCAACCTCATCACATCCATCTTTGTGCCGCCCTTCAAGTTGGACATTGTTATTGACATATAAGATATTCCTCTCACTAGCCATTATGAAAAAAAAAACCATCCAGAAATGGTTTTGATTCAACCAGGTGCGATGATTAAAACGTTGGCTTTAATGTTTAAAAGCAAAGAGGATTGGTAAAAAGAAGGAAAAAAAACTTGGCGAGAAGTTGATTTTACATGTTGGTTTGGTGTTTGGTATGCTAAAGCTGCAACAGCCCTCAAAGGGAGGCCCACACTGCAACTTGCAACTTTCGTTTTATTTCGTTTTAGCTCATCTTATTGGTCAGTACTTCATGAAAATTTCACACGCCTCACCCCGCAAGGATTAACCCTATACATATTAACCCTTTTTAAATATCGCACATATGAAAGGGCGGCATAAATAAATTATGTGGTATATATTTCTTCTTTTCTTTTTTTTTTTTGCCCCAGCAGAATCAATTAAGCAGGCAAGGGAGGGAAGGGGCTCTTTGGGAGGCTCTTGGCTTGGCCGGGCCTTGAGAATCGGGCCCACTGGAGGTGAGGCGAAGCGAGGGCTCAAATCAGAACGAGGGGAGAGATGCACACGCTAACACTTGGGTATACAGACGGTGAAGGGGAGAGGAAAGGGTGGGAGGGCTAGCTGAAGAGAGAGGGGCGAGAGGGTGGGATGTCCAGCAGATATGCATAAACAGCAGACGAACAGGTAGGCAGGAGAGCGGACGGCAACAGCAAGATAAAGCTATACTGGCTTGTCAGGATCCAGCCGCTGTGCCAGTGATTTATGAGGATCCCCAGTCAAGCCTCCCCTTCAAATCCTCCAGCCAGCAGTCTTTTGTTCACGGTGGACAGCCTCCGCTCTCTCCCGCCTCACTTCCCTTTTTTGTTTTTCAAGTTTGACATATAGAGCGCGCGCTCGCTCGGCGTACACAAAACAATTGTCTGGTCACATTGTCCTTACATTATTTAGCCTGTCAACATAGAAAACTGAAAATGTGAAAACAGATTTCCATAGCTGCACATACACACACACACATACCATACATGTCAGTTGTGTATGGAAATTACATTATTTTTTTTTTTGGGATCCCCCCCGTTTTCTTCCCAATTGTATTCGACCAATTGCCCCACTCTTCCGAGCCGTCCTGGTCGCTGCTCCACCCCCTCTGTTGATCCGGGGAGGGCTGCAGAGTACCATGTCTCCTCCGATACATGTGGAGTCGCCAGCCGCTTCTTTTCACCTGACAGTGAAGAGTTTTGCCGGGGGGGGGCGTAGCATGTGGGAGGGCCACCCTATTCCCCCCAGTTCCCCCTCCCCCCTGAACAGGCGCCCCGACTGACCAGAGGAGGTGTTAGTGTAGCGACAAGGACACATACCCAAATCCGGCTTCCCACCCGCAGACGCGGCCAATTGTTTATGTAGGGACACCTGACCAAGCCAGAGGTAACATGGGGATTCGAAACGGCGATCCCCGTGTTGGTAGGCAACGGAATAGACCGCTACGCTACCTGGACACCCCGGGAAATGAAATTTTTAGTCATCATAAATACATTATTGGGAAATCATCCATCGCGTCAGCCAAGGCACCACAGTCGACCTTCTGTTGTCTTTGATTTAGGTTTTTATTGATGGGTGGAAGAGATTTGAGATTATTGTCTGGACTCTGGACCGCGTGACTGCAGGTGTGACGTGACATAAACAACACTGAAAGAGTCGCAGCTCTGAAAGAGGTCTTAACTCGCGAGAAGTCTTTCCGTTAGTGATGCGCGGGTCAGGGTTTTTTTAATACCCGCATCCACCTGACCCATTACGAGAACCAATCCACACCACCCCACCTGTTGAAATAAGTATTAATTAACCACCCGAACCATACCTGCCCCGCAAACCTCCACATTTAGTCTAGGCTACAGCAGTGTTGCCCTGTTTTGTTCTCGGGCTGTTTGCCCAGCATACTATACTGATTGCAAGACATAGCCCATTATATATATTAGACTAATAGAGTCTGGGTCTAGGCTACTTCATAGAAAGACAAATTGTTCCAAATGGTGTTCTTTATTGTTGAATAGCAGCAAAACAAGTCACCCTTCGTTAGAGGCATGAGCTCTGTCTCCGTCTTTCTCTCTCACTCACGCATGCGTATGCACGTGCACACACACTCAAGCCTCTTATTCCTGACAAAAAGGAAGAGTTTTGTCTGTGTAAACAAAGGCTAATGATGCCACTTAGGGAAAAAAACCTCCTAGGTGAAGCCTCGACACTCTAAAACACATGCATTGACCACAACCACAATCATAAATTGATGAAAGAGCTGCTTGCATGCGTGTTTGTGTGTGTGTTTTAGAGAGAGAGAGAGAGAGAGAGAGAGACTGACTAGTAATGCACAGCCTAGCCCCCATTGCATGCAATGTTTCTGTTATAACTTCCTAGGAATGCTGCTGTGTCACGTTTTGACCCGCCTGGCCGAACCCGTGTAAGCTTACCTGAACCCGCCTGACCCGCGAGTCAACCCGTGGGACCCGTGGGTTGGGGGTCAACTCGTGCATCACTACTTTGTGTCAACAAACAGCGTCCTATTGGTGGGCAGTACCCCTTTTTTTAACTGGACATCCATATCGAAAAACTTAACCCGGAAGAAAAGCGGTGGTAAGATAAGTTAAGGTAATGTTAGAGTCTTTGAAGGTGACCTCCTTCGAAACAACTACCAAAAATGATAGAAAGGCAGAACCCCCCCCCCCCCAAACTCTTACTTATACATGGTCTGAGGTCATGAAGTCTTTGATGGAGGGAATCACTAATTTGCTGTTTTGCTCATCAGGGGTGCGATTTGTTCATCTCCACAGAGACTCGGCCTATCAGGGAAAGAGATCGAGACAAACTAACCGAAGGAAATGCCTCGATGATGATCTGTAATACCGCTGCCACCTCAACCCCCCCCCCCCCCATTTCTTCCTTGCTGTATGCGCTGCATTGAAAACCCTAGATAAAAGGTAAGAAATATGCTTTATTAACTTTAAATATGCATGATGTTTCAGAGAGAAAGTGCAGCACAGCATGAGGAATGTCCAAAAGCTTGACTACTTATTTCTCCCCCCCCAAAACTGGTAAATAATTGAAAACAGAGAGAAGGGGAATGAGTACAGAGGGCGGAGAGAAAAAGTCGAAGATACTAGCACTTTCTGCATAAACACGTACTTATTAGTGACCCGAGATGCCCTGAGAGATCAAATCACAAAGTCACAAGGCACGGCTCCCTCCGGAGTGCTGTCTCTGTGTATCGCTCTCCCTCTTTCTCTGACTCTCTCTCCATTCACACACACACACACACACACACACACACACACACACTAGTGGACCAGAGTTGCATACTGACAAAGCTCCTTATTCTCTTCCCGCAGTCCTCAGCACTAGAGATTTGGAAGGCTTGTCCCCGTGAGTTGGAGGTTGAAAAGGACTAGGCCCTGTCACTGTCTCTCTTTCAAAATATCCCTAGAAATTGTTCTTGACTGTGGTCCGTTTTTTTATTATTATTTTTTTTACTTCTTCTTACCCCCAGTCAGGATTTGTGGACTGCTGCTCGTCTTTGACCCTGGGTCTGTTTTTCTAATGTCTTCCAATCCATATAAAATCTGAATTCTGAAAGTCTCTTTTTTATGAAGGGCAAGTTAAGCGCTAAACCCTCAGCTTTTAGGGTCATGCTCGCAGTGCCCTATGGCTCTCTGAGCACTTTCAGGTTACCATAACACCCTGGCCCCTCAGCCAATAAAAAAAAAAGGGGAAAAAAAGCGATGTGTTGACACTCTGACACCTTCCCTTATTAGTCAATTGATTTCCTTTTGACATCGTACTCTCCTCCAGCGGCGGAGATCCAGCCCGGCTGCACGGCTGCAAACTCTGAGCTCATAACAAGAAGCTTTAGCCTTATTAGCAAAGAGGGATTCTGCAAACATGACATCCAGGCATTCAGCAGAGCTCCCTTGGTAATGTAAATAGATAAATACATAAATACATAAACAGAGCGTGAAGAGCTGATCGTTTTAGTCCCCCGTCTGATTTAGGGCGACTGAGAATGAAATCCCCTTTTCTTTCAGGACGCAGAGCAGCAACACTAGTCAAATGATTTTTTTTCCCCGTCATAAATGAGATACACAAAATAGTTTTTTTTTCTTTAATTTAATATAAAGTTATTATTTTTTTGCCTTTTTGTTATTTTTCGCACGCTATTCGGCTCCTTAATCATGTGCCGGGGCTACGGCTGTTTATCATGATTACTTCAGCAGGCTGAGTGATATTTAAATGAATAAACAGCCTCTATTTACTCGGCATCATTGGCTTGTCATGTCGGTCGCGTCGTGCCTAATGGCCTTCCAGACTCTGCCTCTATTTATGGGAGTCATTTCATCCTCCGATATTTACCCCGACCCACCCCCCCACCCCACCCCTCACCCCACCACCAAACCCGACCCACCCCCCCTCTCTCTTTTCTCAACTCCATCATCCAACTGACTCCTCGCACTCTCCCCTGATGCATTGTCTCCCTGTGAATTTTAATTTCAGCAACGTGCCATTAGTAGGGGGTGTAATCCCGTCACTGCCTGTCCTTCATGCCTCTCACACAATGATGTATTAACGGCAGGGCACACTAATGAATGGAAAGCACCAAGTTGTTAAGTCTGTTTTAAGGTGCCATTTCTATTAATTTGCTCTTCGCTAGGCTCTGTTGATTTTTTTCTTCTTCTTCTTTCGGGGTCTTTCTCTTTTCACGCAGATACATCGCATCTGTGATTTATTTTCACAATCTGCGGTTTTGCTTTAACACCTCGGCATGTGCGGGAGCATGTTGCGATTGTGCGTTTGAAATTATATATTGCTGTGAAGGCATGTCCCGCTCTGTGCTACCACAGGCTATCACAACAATATTCCTGACTGCATCATTAATACAAAGTATGGGGCTCTAAATTTCTTTTTATACTTTACATCATTAGTGCGGGGAGGGGGGGGCAAAGCTCCCCCTAGTGGTGGGTGCAGCCCCTTCCCCGCCCCCCAGTAATGGCAGCTGGCTGTGTAACATCTTAGATCCAACAGTATGCCTAACGTACACATGCAAAAAAAAAAACACGCCTTTATTATGAACAGTGGGATAGGGCTGTGTGGAACGTACATTTTTGATAATAAAATGAGTAAACACTCCATTCCAAATCTGCTACACACGCACCTCACAAACAAAAAAATGACATCATTCTGTAGCCACCAGGGGAGGCGGTCGCTCTGACTTTTGGCAGTTCTACGTTGGGGGAGCGCAATGACTGATGGGACTGTTAATGTTAGATTTAAAATTGTGTTTTAATGATGTGGTGTTCATGTTGTGGTTATTCTTGTGCTTGTGTTGTTGTTTTGGGGCTTAGACTCAGACTAAGTAGGAGTCCGTTTACTGACTGACTGTAGGACCATGACTGGGACTGATGTCGCCACTTGAGACATGGGGGGGGGGCACTCATTATGTTATTGTCAGTTCTGGTCCATTCTGGCCAGTGTGAGTAAAAGAGCACTCCCAGGGTCATGCGGTGTATGAGGGGGGGCATAGGAGTTGTGATTAAAAAAAGCTCACTGCCTCTCGACTCATTCTTCCACACCGGCTCGCCACAATACTTTTCGTTTTAGTTGACTTAAAACATCTTCCTGCGCCCCTGCTTTACATGATGAACATATTTTAATTGCCCGTCGTGTGATTATTTCCAATTCATGCGTTTTTTTTCTTTTCTCGATCTTTCAGGAATTTGAAGTCTTTCTAAAGTACCATCAATGGAGGAAGATCCGCACCTTGACTCGCTCGAGCCTATTTGCCAGTGAAAATGAAAACGAGGAACATATGGGATTTTAGGGGATGACAGTTGGGGTTTACTCTGGGTGGAAGGGTATTAGAGGTAGCAGTATTTCCCTGTCCAGTTAGCGTCCATCAGGCCTGGTAGCGGGCCGATATGGTGCGGTCTGCTCTTTGAATCGTATCGTACTGGAGCAAACTAATCTCTGCAAGCTGTCAACCTACCCCCCATTTACATCTCCATTCCATTACAGAGATGCTGCTGTAGCAATCCAAGCTCTTTCATTGCTTGAAAAAAAGAAAAAAAAAGAAAACACATGCTTCAAAACCCACAAAACCAGGATGGTCTAAATTACCAGAGTGCAACGGTGGGGAGAAGCTTCATCGTTTGTGTCTCATGCCAGAGAGCGTTCTGCCAATCCTTGCCGGTTGACTGGGCAGATTATGCTCAGGTATCAACCACAGTCTAGAAAGCGGATTACTTGTGTCCAAATAGAGTTGTCAGTTTGGAAACTCCAGATGCAATCATTTTCCATGGAAAGGGTAATTATAGGGGATCAATCGCACGTTTCTGTGAAAAGCTGGCACAGGATGAGACAATCATTCGCTAATGAAGGATTTTACATGTGCGAGGTGAACAAGGTACCGGCGTGAAGCTCTCTCCAGTGCACTCTCTCTCTCTCTGTCTCTTTCTCGCTCTGTCTCTCTGTCTCTCTGTCTCTCTGTCTCTCTGTCTCTCTCTCTCTCTCTCTCTCTCTCTCTCTCTCTCTCTCTCTCTCTCTCTCTCTCTCTCTCATTTCTACCCTTCAGTATAGTTTTATAATGGTCTGGCTGCAGTGGTTTGACCTGCTGCTGCTGAAAAGTTAATTGTATGCTTTCACTGGACTACTCGTAAGCACTACAGAGAGAGGACAGGGAGCACACACAGAGATGAACTGCTGCCTTTTTCAGCCCTGGTGGCTGGTAAAGATAGTCCCAAATGAAGGGCCAACCATCAGGTCAAATACTCTTCTCTTTTGACCGTGCGACCGCGAGCTGCAAGAGGCAACTGGGCTCCCAAAAGGCCTCAATTCAAAAATAAGGCTGAATGAACACAAATCTACGGTGAAGACAAAGAAAGCTGAGGGAAATTAGAAGACAAACAATACCATTAATTGTCCCACGGAGAATTCGGTTCACGAAAAGACACAAAAACGGTGCACAGATGCAACAGATTTGTTGGGTTTGCAACATGCAGAGTTTAATTACAAGTGCAATCAGTCTACTGCAGCTGCCTAAAGAAATGGAGTTTAAATAATTTGTTAGGTTGATAATAATAATAATGATAATTTGTTTAAATAATTTGATAATTATTAGTTAGGTTTAGTTCCCTAAACAGTCTTGCTTTCTTTCCAAATATTCAGCCAGAAAGGGCGGGTGGATCGCCGATTACAATGATGTTGTTTAATCTGTCGTAAAAATGATGGGTTAGCTGCTGGCAGCACTCCAGCCCCTTTCTGAATTTTATGCCCTTTGGCCTCAACCTTGACCGTGACGGAGAACATCATCTTCATCATAATGCATGATGAAAACTGTGATCAAGCTGTAACTGAACATGCACAGCCTCTTTGCAAATGCTTGAGTATGCCCAAATGTGCGCATGCACACACACACACATACACGTCTGTCTTTTTTATTATGACGAGCTTGGCTTGTGCATTGTACAACTCACCAATACCCAATTGCTCATTTTCCCACTAAATACCCCTCTCTCCCGATGGCTTCACTCAGCGCCCGGTCGAAAAGGTCACACAATTAAATGGTCGGGGCCTTCTGTTCATGTCACAGAATGGTGATGTATCACTCCGGGCTGGCTGTACGTGTACCTGACACACTGTGAGCATGAATATGATTTCAGAGATCATTAAAAATTTAACAGCGTGACCTAATTACCCAAGCTCCCTATTCAGATTCCAAGCAGTAAGTGAGATAGAGAGAGAGAGAAAGAGGAGGAGGATCTGTGTATGGCAGGCTAAGCCTCATCTGGAATCAATGATAATTACTTTATGTTGCTCCTTTGTCAATCAATATGGAACGAGCCGTAATGGATCGCTCAACTGGCACATACTGTACTTAAAGTGATGAAGTACTACTGTTTGTGTGTTTATGTATGCAGTGGAGTTCTCAGAATGTGGCTCTGTAATGATGTGCAGAATACCCTGATATGGCATTCTTTATAGTGGGTAAAGTGTGTGAATGCTGTGCCTTGGGAGGGTTGAGAACCTAATGTGACCAATGGACTTTTGAAAACATGATGAGGACTTGAAGACCTGAAGACCTTGGGAGAAAATAGTACTTGTGCATATAAATAGGCTATAATTGTATCTCTCGCTCTCCTTCCCCCTCCCCCCTCTCTATATATATGTATGTATTCTGTATTTTTTTCATGCAAAATCAACTTTCTCCCAAGGCATATGACTTTTCTCCTTTTTTACCATATTGATTGCTCAGTACTGAGTCACAAACAAGTCAGATTACCATTATCTGCTGTTACAAAGCGTTTGAGGAATCTTTGACTGAAGTCGTAAAAACCTGAGGCTTTTCATGTCTTTTTGCATCGATTTAACGCTTGTGAGAATGAATTGCAGATCAATTGGCTTACCTCTGGGCAGACTTAATGAGCGAGCACAACACCGGGCCTCGTTGTTGCCTGCCTCTCTCTTCATTCTTTCCAAATGGAAGTGGAAATGTTGAAAAGATTTCCAGTTCTCCACCTGCCTGGCAGTTGTCACGGGTCTGAATAATGGTCAGAGACATATTGTGCTGTTACCACAGATGATTTAGGGGCATTTTTTCTTTGTTTTCACTCTTTGTACAGCAACAACAGGGCGCTATTGTGATTTTTTTTTTGTCCTCGCAATCTGCTTGGTTAACGACCTTTTCACTAATCTCGTACTCACTCAACGTAACTCATTACTCATTTTCTGAGTCCATCTCAGATCCCCCTTTTTTTTGGGGTAGTTCTCGTATGGCATCTTATCTTTGAAATATCATGGTGGTAATTACAGTATAGGGATATAATGTCACAGCGAGGCCTCGAGATGCCTACCAGCACTCCATTACTCCTTGTTTATCCTATTACGTCATTCTCCTCCCTTCGCCAGCTTGTTGTCATTGCCGGATTAACTGGGGTTTCAAGTCAGCTCTAACCGTACTCCATCCCTGGCCTGCTTGTCAGTGTTTGACGGCTGTGTTTGAATCACTTTTCCCTTTCCATTCAACCGAGCGTTATACCATAAACATTTACCCTCTGCCTGCCTGGGATCAATAAGGGCTGCTGCCATGTGGTAATCAGATGGCACGGTGAATCTTCTAATCACCGTCTAATACCCAGGCAGGATCTTGGGAGGTTTGCAGTCGATGGTTGCCGCCAGCCCCTGATTTTTTCCCCTCCGTTCTCCCCGCCTTGCCTGTCACCAGAGCTCTGTTTACATCTACGGAATCGGCCTGTAGGACACAACCTCTGCCTGGCGCTCTCGGCTTCCTCGCGTACCTCCAGTGATACCACCGGGTTCACCCAGAAGTCAGTGGGCGGGAATGAGGGGGCTTTGAAAATCAATGGGTTACTGTTTGCATTGGGGGGGTGTGTGGATGGTGGGAATAGCGCCACAGTGTGGTGGGAGAGAAAGAAGTAAATACTGAGGGTGGGGATGGAGGGGGGGACTAAAGAAAAACGGAAAAATGAAAAGAAAAGAGAGGGAGACAATGGAAAGGTCAAGAGTATCCTGCATTCATGCATATGCTTTACTTATTAACTGAATAGGTTATTAGTCCGATCAGGAGTACAACAACTAAATATGGATAGTCATTCATCGCTTTATTACATAAATAATAGCTTGATATTGAATCCAAGGTAGTGGGCGATGAACTACATGAACAGCTGCATAAATGATATGCAATGGAGAATCGTTTCAGAAAAAGACCACTCAACAGTTTGACACTTTTACCAAATTAATCAAGTGGTGTCTTATCAGAGTAAGGTACCATATTTCCTGAACTACAAGTCGCACCGGAGTATTGGTCGTACTCAGCAAAAAATGCGTTGCTGCAGTGTATAAGCCACATTTATAATGGTGGTACCATGGAAATTGAATGAGAGTAGAATGGACATTCCAATTCAAATCAGCATAGCAGGATGGCCAGATGATAATTTGAACCACTGCCATGGCAAAGAACTGTGAAGTTTTAGCGGGCTAACTTCTCTGTTTAAACTTCTGTATAAACCAACTGGAGTCCCATTGACATGTGTTGCCACCATAACCGCTAACAACAATCACCATTTTCTTTTGAACTACTCAAATGACCACGGCAAACGGTTCAATGTCCTTTATACTCTCATTCAATTTCTATGGGTGATACAGTATTTTCAATTCAGTCACAAGATTTAACAGTGTCCTCTAGTGACCTTAGTTGAAATGCAGTGTATTTGTCAAAATTACACTGTGTAAATTACTTTGGAATATAAGTCGCCGGACAAGCCAGACGATTAAAAGAAAAAAAGAAGGTGAATTATAGTCCGGGAAAGACGGTGTATATTTTTCAGACACATTGGGAGCCTGTGAGAGGTTTTTAAGCATGACTCTGGCTGCCAGTTATTTACACCTGGATTAGCTTTATTTCATATTAGCATTCTGGGTCTTTCTGTAGCTCCTGTTGGGACATGAATGACACAGGAGCAACAACACTGCTGTTAGAAGCAGGCATAAAATAAAAAGTACAATGATCAGGTAAAAACATGACTAATAGGGTCCGTGGTGGTGTAGCTGTCTAAGCATTGGCTTTGTGTCGATGCAGTTGCCCATTGGGGACCGGGGTTCGTGCCCCGGTCTCATCAGATCCGACTATGGCCCGACTCGATGAAGCAGCAACAATAATTGGCAACGCTGTCTTCGGGAGGGGGGCGGAGTCAGCTTGTGTTCGTCACATGAATGCGTCCCTGGGTGTGTCAGAAAAAGCAGTGGTTCGGCCTGGATTCGCCGTGTCACGAAAGTGGGGAGGCATATCCTTTGAGACTGCCGGCCGGAGAGACGCAGTTGGTGAACGCATGCAGTACGAGGGTGGGTGTTGGAACTAAAATAGGGATCGATTGGCCACTAAATTGGGGGAAAAAAGGGAAAAATCAGAAATAAATTTAAAAAAAACATGACCAATAATTTTATTGCTAGGTCCAACATGAAATGTATAATAATATGCTAGTTATCTATCATAATATAAGTTAGATTATTTAGCTTTTTCTTTGGCGGGACTGGACCAGCGGGCCGGATGCAAATTTCTTTGACTGAATGAGTGACGGACTGAGTGATCATAACTGACACGACCGGACTGCTGGATCAGGTGACCAACAACATCACTGAAGTTACATGATTGGTCAGCCAAGCGCCAAGAGGCATGAGGTAGAGCGCACAGTTTAAGTACCCCAAATAACAATCACTCTGACAAAACACTCACTGGCGAATTCACAAAAGGATTACGTGGCTTTTGCAGCCGCTAAACTTGCACAAATAAGACAAAAAGAAACCGTGTAATCGTCAAAGCACCCACAAAGGGTGAAATGCACCCCTAACCGCTTCCAGTGTGGGAAGATGGTGGTGCGAACTCATGTTTGCAGCGGCCTCACCAAGTACCGGTGTGGGAAGATGGTGGCACGAACTTAAGTTTGCAGTGGCCTCACGCAATACTGTCCATACAGTGTCTTTGTCCACGTCTGCGTCTTAAGTTTGTTACTTCGACTGATGGCTGGGAGAGCTGGTGCTGCATTGGCTGGGAGGGCTTGGACTACTGCATCCTTTGGGCCCAGGGACCCCAGAGCTGCGCCCAAAGAGGAAACACCGAGGGCGGTGTGACAGGACGCGGAAGTAGGGCAGGCTAAGATAACTGCTAGCCCATGTAGACCGGCAGTTCCGATAACACCGAGGGCGGTCTGGCGGCGGCCTCACCTATATCGCATTTACTGTGTTTTTGGTGTCGTCGTGTGGAGTGCGGGGAGGTGTGTCGAGAGTGTTTGGCTGGGAGAGCTGGCGTTGGGTCGGCTGGGGGAGCCTGGTCTGCTGCGTCTGGTGGGCCCAAGGACCATGGTCCTGCTGGAGCAGTCTGACAGGACGCGAAAGTGGGGTAGGCTAAGCTAACAGCTAGCCCATGCTGACCGGCAGTTCCGACGGTCATCCTGGCCATCCATTTGTTGTCTTGGACAATGATTTTATTTTTTGTTGCTTAGTTGGATACATGTGTTTAGTTTGGATATATGTATTCTTAGTTTGGCTATATGTGTTTTAGTTTGGGTATAAGTGTTCTTTTAGTTTTTGGGTTTGTGATTTTTGTCTTTGTGTTGCACTGCTGTGGGCTGGGGGAAAAAGATTTCGTTTCATTTCATGTACGCAAGTACATGAAGTGAAATGACAAATAAAGTGTTCCTGATAACTGTGCTGCTAAGCAAATAGCATCCTCATGCTCCGCTGCTATTTGCACGTATATAAATTAGGTAATATGCATACATTTGGCCTAAAATTGGTCCCTTTCTATGCAAATGAGCCTCATTGCAAAACACCAGCACTAATAGCCACATGCAGTTAGAGTTAAAATTATTAGCTTCTTGAAAGAGTTGGTGGTAACTGAGGCCCAGACTTTCCAGTGTCCATGGCAGCAGTGATTGTAGCCTGGCAAAGACATCGTCATGCCAGGCAAGCTTGTGAGCAGACATTTCACAGGAGTATATCACTTTTCGATTTAACTGAGACCGAAATCATTCACAGATACAGGTTGCTGGGTCAAACAATTCTTGCTGTATACTTGACAGCATTAATGACACTGAACCTGCCTACTGTGTTCTTGGCGCAAAGCCACCATTTATACTTCGCTACATGGATGATTGCAATTAGACACAAAACAAGGGCAAACTGCACTAGGCTGCGAAACTTTATGGGTGTGTTTGTGTTGTAATATCATAAGCACAATATATTTTTTTAATTGAACCTTGAGACGGGGCAGATAGCGGTTGCACGTGATGCACAGTTGAGGGTGCTATCAGTGGCCACAATCCATTCTTTGTGAATTCGCCTGTCAATAGAGAGTGAGTATTAGAAAAATGAGAGCTATCCGCAGATAGAAACAGCTGAAAGAGGAGGGGGAGGTCACGGATAATTGGAATAGTTGTAATTGCTATTAAGTTCTCTTTCAAATCAAACTTCCCAAGATATGAGTAGAAAGTATGTTTTACTCAAGCCTAGCTTAACCATGTCATGTGATATGCTACTTCAGTACACTTAAACAACAAATAATACTGGGACTACTACAGAAAATTGCAGATGAGCATTTATTACCAGGAATTCACATTATAGACACTACTACTGACTATCCTTCTAACAAATTGGCCACAATTTCGAACGTTGACCATACACAGTCCAGCCATTTACCAGGTTTTGACATAATCTTGTTTTATTTTCATTTTTTTGAAATGTTAATAATAAAATCTGACGCAAAGATATTCACATTATTGTTATAGTGTGAAGATTACTTGACTGTTAATGGTGATGTGCATTAACCCAATCCAGGCTCAGGTGGTTTGATCGAGGATAGCTGCACACTACTGAAAACCATTGAATTGTGGTATACTACCCAATGCTTAACTATTGTTGAACGATTTATTTGTCCTAGTTTTATTAAATTGTGACAGAAATATACAAATATCAACCAGAATTCAGTCCCTACTTTTTGGATTATGTTTAAAGCCAATCGTCAAGACAAAGAAAGTGGATAGTTCTCCTGATGTCTTTAGTAACTAGGTTCGGAGGGCCTTAAACCATTATCAATCAAAACTCAAGTGTTGAATGTGAATTTTAGATTAGTATTAAAATGGAAACAGTCAAAATTTTGAACATTATATATATATTTTATAGGGATAACACTTCATCAACAGCTTTAATACTGAGTAGTCTTCTGTGTGTCTCTGAAATATCGATATATTATGTGTGGCATTGGAAGTCAGTGGCAGACAAACTGGGAATGTGAGAACTTATTTCTTGGTTTGCTAATAGGCTGCATTGTATAAGAAAATACAAACTTTATAGCATTGATATTCGCATATTCTTACGCAGGTGTATGTAGCATTGACAACCACATTTTCTTAAAAAAAAAGCGCCTGTCGACAAACCAAGACATGGGAGTTGTAGTTTTAACATTCATTGATTTGTCTGCCAGTAATGTCACTGGTAGACACTTTTCTGCACAATTTCAATGGCGTTTCAGAGACACACAGAATGCTTAGCATTATGGATGCTAATGTTATCCTTGCAATGTACACCATATGGCGAAAAGTATGTGGACACCCCTTCTAATGAGTGGATTCGGCTAGTTCAGCCACATCCATTGCTAACAGGTGCATCAAGCACACAGTGATGCAGTCTCTTTAGACAAACATTGGGAGTAGAATGGGTCATACTGAGAGCTCAGTGACTTTCATCATGGCACTGTCATAGGATGTCGCCTTTCCAACAAGTCAGTTGGTTAAATTTCGTCCCTGCTACATTTCCCCAGTCAACAGTAAGTCTGTTATTGTGAATTGGAAATGTCTCAGCGCAACAAAAGTTCAGCCACGAAGAGGTAGGACATACAAGCACACACAACGGGACCACCGAGTGCTGAAGCATAGCGCATAACAGCCATCTGTCCTCAGTTGTAACAGTCACTGCCGAGTTCCAGACTGCTTCTGGAAGCAACATCAGCACTAGAACTGTTGGTCAGGAGCTTCATGAAATGGGTTTCCATGGCCAAGCAGCCACACCCAAGCCTAAGATTAGTGTATTAATGTGTGATGCCAGTCATCAGCTGGAGTGGCGTAAAGCACACCGCCATTGGACTCTGGATAGGGCTGCGCAAAAAAATTGATACAGCTCAATTTTGCAATATTTTTTTTCACGATAATTTACCAGCCCCTCATATAAATACATTAAAAAAATGATTCATGTTTTAAACGAATTTCACTTTAGTGACACAAAAATAATACTTAATATGCACTTTATTTTATGATGTTATGACCTCTACATTGCAGTTGAGTTCATTTTGTTCGGTGACACAACAAGAAAAAAGAAAGCCACTTTATTTCGTCATTGTGTTCTTGCAATGAATTGTATTTTTACAACGAATTTGTTCTCTGCATTTAACCTATCCTAGCAGTGGGCAGCTGCAGCGCCCAGGGACCAACTCCAGTTCTTCTTTCCGTTGCCTTAGTTAGAGCCGCAGGCAGGAGTATTAACCTTAATGAATGTCTTTTTGGGGGGAAAGGGGGGGGGGATTTTTCCTCCTTATTCTCCCCAATTGTACCCATCCAATTACCCCCCTCTTCCGAGCCGTCCTGGTCACTGCTCCACTCCCTCTGCCAATCCAGGGAGGGCTGAAGACTACCACATGTCTCCTCTGATACATGTGGAGTTGCCAGCCGCTTCTTTTCACCTGACAGTGAGGAGTTTCACCAGGGGGACGTAGCATGTGGGAGGATCACGCTATTCCCCCCAGTCCCTCCCCCCCGAACAAGCGCCCAGACCGACCAGAGGGAGGTGCTAGTGCAGCGACTAGGACACATACCCTCATCTGGTTTCTCAACCGCAGACACGACCAATTGTGTCTGTAGAGATGCCTGACCAAGGTGGAGTTAACACGGGGATTCAATCCAGCGATCTCCATACTGGTAGGCAACGGAATAGACCACTACGCTACCTGGACGCCCAACATGCATGCTTGTCTTTTTGATGTTGGGAGGAAACCGGAGCACCCAGAGGAAACCCACGCAGACACGGGGCGAACATGCAAACTCCACACAGAAAGGACCTGGGACGGCCTGGGGTTCGAAACCAGGACCTCCTTGCTGTGAGACAACAGTGCTAACCACTCGGCCAGCGTGCTGCCCAAGAATACTTAATATGCACACTTTATTTTCATATGATGTTACGGCATCTACATTTCAGTTTAGTGTGGTCAGTGACGCAGTGTGCACTGTGCAATGCAAATACCATTCTAATAAATATAGTTTTAAAATAGTTTTGACTCAGTTTTTCTGCAGAGTTATCAAAATATGTATAATATGATGTAAATATTAGACCAGGTGGTTGAAAATACAAAGTACATTATACATTTTCAGTAAATTATGTAGAGTATTGCAATATATCCCAGTATGTATCGTATCACATTGCATCATAATACAATCATATCGTGACCCATGTATCGTGATATGTGTTGTATTATGAGGTCCTTGCCAATACCCAGCCCTAACTCCGGAGCAGTGCAAATGCATTCTCTGAAGTGATGAATCACGTTTCACTATCTGGCAGTCTGACAGACCGATCCCGGTTTGAAGAATGCCAGGAGAAGACTACCTGTCCGAATGTATAGTGCCAATGGTAAGGTTTGGTGGAAGAGAAATAGTGGTATGGGGTGGTTGTACATGGCTTGGGCCAGGCCCTTTAGTTCCAGTGAAGGGAACTCTAGAGACTAATTAATTGTGTGCTTCCAAATTTGTGGTAAAAGTCTGGGGAAGGTCCTTTCATATTTCAGAATGACCGTGCCCCTTTCTACAAAGCAAGCTCCATAAAGACATGGTTTTCCAAGTTTGGTGTGGAAGAACTTGACTGGCCTGCACAGAGCCCTGACCTCAACCCCATCCGACACCTTCGGGATGAATTGGACCTCTGACTGTGAGCCAGGCCATCTCCCCGACATCAGTGTCTGACCTTACTAATGTTCTCGTGGCTGAACGGGAGTGAATCCCTGCAGCCACGTTCCAATATGTGTGGAAAGCCTTCCCAGAAGAGTGGAGGCTGTTACTTAGCAAACTCCGTATTAATGCCCACGGTTTTGGGATGAGAAGGTCAACAATCACATATGGGTGTGATGTTCGGGTGGCCACATACTTGCACGTACATACATGTAGCATATGTATAAAGGTGATGTTTAAAGTCATGATTTTAATGCCCCGTATTTCCCTTTTTTTTTTGACATGTAACTATGTATTTCTTTTAACTTCTCAGCTCTACCTTCTCTTCCACCCTATTCTTCTCTGCCAGCATGCTTACATTACCATACCTCCAACCGTCATACTGTCGTAGATGACGCCCACTGGATTTCAAGAGGCTCATTTAGTACATAGGCCTTCTTCCAGTGGCTTGGCATTGAGTTGACTTCATTAAGATGAGAGGATTAATGTAAGAAGGGTCTCACGGTAGGAGTACACAGTAGAGCCCGACCAATATGACATTTTTTTTTTAGGCTGATACCGAATTTAGATGGGAAAAATTCCCCTGTTACCGATATGATGGCCGATGTAGTGAATTCTCAATCTGGAATGGAAAAAAAAGACCTACCTGGATTGTGCCCCGATATGACTATGTAAAGGTACTCAGAAGGCTGCTTTCTTAAACAAATAACTTTGTTAAAGAACAATTAACATTATTATCCATTATCGACCATTCTAGAAATGAAAATGGAGAAAATAAAGAATAAATAAAAAATAAAACAAATAGCTAATTAAACATCAGTACTGTTCATTATCAGTCAATTGCTGACTATTTATGTGTAGCTAGATAACTTTGTTTTGCTACCGAGCCATGTTAGATTCTTGTTCAGCTACGTGTCCTTAATATAGCGACAATAACTACAGACATGCGAGTCGCAGATATATTTACAATTACTACATTTAGCCAGTTAATAAGTTCAATGCTGTTGTTTAAAGTAGGGATGGACAACATGATGCAGAAAGGGCCGGTGTGGGTGCAGGTCTTTGTTCCCACCAAGCAGTTGTACACCTGATTCTATTAGCCAGCCAATAGTCTTTGCTAAGGACCTTGATTTGTAGACTGTAGACTGATTTGTAGAAACTTTTTTTGCAGTCCACACGAAGGCTAAAAGGCTAAGACGGGCTTAGAGCGATGGAAAAAAAAGTATCCCATAATGCATTTTGCCTTCCCCAAGTGTGTTTCAGCAAATCACGATGCAGTTCATCAGTCACTTGTCTTGAAAACGATGACATCATCTAAAACACATTACGCCACATCCGGCTCTAAAGGGATATACAGGCAAATGTCGCATCTGGTCTTAATAGGTTGTCAAGTATCCGCCGTTATAAACGGCAATACCGATTTACCTGCAATTACGTCATACCAGCTGAAAATATTGACATGCGCAGTAGTGGGCGCTATGAAGCGCCTCACACTGAGTAAGGGTATTCAATGTCTCCAATTGCCCCCATGCTGTTTTGGGCTTCCCTATTGTTCACCCAGACTTTATGAAGTTGAAGGGGTGAAAAATACTCTTGATTATTGTATGAATGTGTAGTCTATTGAAAGGCACTGTTTTGATTATGCAGGAAGTGTGCCAAACCCTACCATTAGCTTCGCCTTTTCCCGTTCTTATCCTGCTATTTGTTCTCTTTAGAAGAAAGGAGAAGGGGTTACTGGATGGATCGCAGCTCGTCGCCGTCTTGTTGTATGCGGTAATGTACACTATTAAGTGGCGGTATATAGAAACAAACCTTTGATTAAACGGATTTGAATCACAAAGAAACAGCAAGGCCCCCCTCCTTGAGCTTGCAGTTAATAAGGATGGCTTTGTGCCACTGTACCTGTGCATGTTGACACCCATAGTTTTCAAGAGGGTTATTTCTGAGGGCTCTAATACAGCAGCAAACCCCAGATTAAATCAAGTTGGCTATAATTTAAGTATAATGTTATATTCATTTTGTCATCATTACTGATTCCAGTGTACTGAAAGGCTTGCGGATTATAATGAATTCCAAATAAGTTCAATGTGCTAATGTGAAAAGATGGAGAGTAGTGAGGATTACTACTATTAGTTAGGTCTCTATGACTATGATTAGACTGTATTAAAAAAAAAAAGAAGAGAATATTCAAATAGGATTTTTTTTCTGTGTCAAGTTGTTCTTTGATTGTCTGACAGTCCTCTCATAATTACTCAGTGTCAATGAGATCTAGAAACAGTTTTTAATGTGAAACTTAGCTATCACGTTCCCTCACATTTCTAGGTTTCATTTCATGTTTATTTGTGTGAGCTTGCGGTAACAGCTTCGCAGAAGGCAGAATTATGTCGGTGCTCATCGCTCGAAAAGGAAGGAAAGCTTCGATGGAAAAAAATAAAATAGAAATATAATAATAATTAGACAAATAACAATGGCACCGACTGCTTTAGAAATCCAGTCATCCTATACATAGAATTCAAGAGCCGTATTCAACCATGCTGAGAAAGGCGTGCAAATCTCTGTAAGTATCTCCACTGTTTGCATAATAGATTAGAAATTAGCATTTTTGTTCATTTTCCATGTATGCATAGTGCCTGGAAGAATAACACTCCATGCATATCAGATCAGCCTGCCTACAATTCTGCGCAGTATATTATTTGACAATCTAAAATGTGTAATTTGCATGAAATTGCTTAATTAAAACACAGTCACTGGGGGTATTAATTTCTTTGTCTGACAGTGGAGTGGAGTGAGGGGAGAGCCAGGGAGAGCAGGGGAGATGTAAAACGCTGTCAGATAGCACTGTCACAGAGGCAGAAAGGAAATTCTGCCACATTTTTTTTTCTTTCTTTCTTGCCCCCCCCCCCCCTAACGGCACAGAGCGATGGAGGGGATAACGCCTGCCCAGCTAATTTGGGTTACAGTGGTAAACGGAGGCCACTGCACTGGAAAGATACCAAAGAGAGGGAGGGAGATGAGAGAGGGGGGAGGGAGGGAGGAATGACTGGGGGAGATAGGAAAAGGAAGAGAGGAGGGTAAAGAGAGACTAGTATGGCTTTGTGCCACGGTATCAGTCTTGTCCTCAGGGTGGAACGATGCCAGGCGGTTTGACAATAACACAGTGATGTCAGATATGACGCTGTATCAGCATTAGGCTGCTGGCGGCTGGTTGTGTCGCTGCAATTATGTTTGTTTGCTTGCATGTAGCAAAGAATAGAGGCTCTTTGGGTGGATTCCAGTGATAATCCCTCAATTCATTAAAAAGAAAAAAAATCTGTAACATGAAACAAAATTGCCGTGCCAACTCGGAGGAAGGCCGCGACATCCGCGCCGAGAGTTTTGATTTTGTAAAGCCACGTGCGTCTGATACCGCCGCGAACGTCTCTCGCTTCATCCGGGGACCGTGAAATTCCTCTCGCCTCTGCCCTACAAAATGTTTTGCTCTTTTATGCATTTTCATTATTGCGACGACGTGACCGTTGGAAATTTTGTTTCCGAAACGCGACCGATCGTGGCGACGGCGACGTGAGCGGCGGATCGAAAACAGACACTCATTAATTATTGTCCGCTCTTTTTTTTTTCTTTTGGTGCGGCGCAGCGGCACGTCATTATAAACACGGGGCGCATGAGCGGAAAAGGGCAGAGAGGTAGGCGAAGGATGAACTGGAGAGATTCGGAAAAATACACAGGGAGGAGGATGTCTTTGGAGCGTGACAAAGAGCGAGATTAAAGCGGCTTTTTCATTTCCAGTTGGCCCGGTGTCTGTGTGCACGCTGCCTGCGCAAGCGCTACCCTTTTGTCTTAAATATCAAAGGCGGCACGGGGACGTTAACATTTCAATAATTCCAAAGATACATGAGGAGGACATGGAAGGGTGAATGGTGCAAAGACAAACTTATCAAACTGGGAGGCAGAGAGAGAGAGAGAGATGTTTCTAACCCTTCATCAGCGTCTCGTTCTGAGAAAAGTATTTGCCTGTCCTTGTACCGTTGTGCAGCTACAGAAAGGTGGGTGGCGCTGTGCGGGAACCTAATTAAAACCTTTTAACAGCGAGAGAGAAGGAGTGAGACAGAGAGAGAGATGAAAAGACACTGAGAAAGAGAGAGAGAAATCCTTAGCCAAAGGGCAGGCGGCAAAACCAGAAATAAATAAATAGGGGGCGTCCGGGTGGCGTGGCGGTCTATTCCGTTGCCTGCCGACACGGGGATCGCCGGCTCGAATCCCCTTGTTACCTCCGGCTTGGTCGGGCGTCCCTACAGACACAGTTGGCAGTGTCTGCAGGTGGGAAGCCGGATGTGGGTATGTGTCCTGGTCACTGCACTAGCGCCTCCTCTGGTCAGTCAGAGCGCCTGTTCGGGGGGGGGCTGGGGGGAATAGCGTGATCCTCCCATGCGCCTTGTCCCCCTGGCAATACTCCTCACTGTCAGGTGAAAACGGCTGGCGACTCCACATGTATGGGAGGAGGCATGTGGTAGTCTGCAGCCCTCCTGGATCAGCAGAAGGGGGGTAACTGGCCAGGTACAATCGGGGAGAAAAGGGGTGAGTCTTTAAATAAATAGAGATAGATAGATTGATAGATAGAGAGATAGATAGAGAGACCCTAACTGAGACAAGTGAGAGAGCAGCAGATGCAGAGAGAGAGAGAGAGAGGAATGAAATAACACTGGGGGTCCAGAAGTGAAGGCGGCAGGCGGGTGGTTGGGTCCGTGGTCCCTGTATCAGCCATGTGGTGCTGAGACAGAGACAGCAGTGTGCAGGGCAGGGGCCGACGCTGACAGGACCTCCAACGCAGCCCTGACGGCCAGCTTCACTGGGACCCTAATTGGTCCTGTGATATCACTGGAAAAAGCCAGTGAAGGCAGCACAAATGGAAGCCATCCCTCTGCTCGGCCATTTTATTAAATCACTACACAGTCTGTTTATTTATGAAACACCCCCAACGCCTGAATGCAGTGCTTGGATTTGTTTTGTTTTTTGTTTTGTTTTTTGTGGTTGTTCTTCCCTCCTCCCTCCCTCTTTTCATCCCCTCCCTCTCTCTAACTTTGTCTCCCTTGTATTCACTTTCTTTCTCTTTTGCTCTTTCGCTGCCTATTTCAATATTTCACTTTCATCCTCATTCTCGCTCTCAATTATTCTGTCCATGTCTCCCCCCTCTCTGTTTTCGGCATTTAGCCCTACTTCTGGTTTGGATCATGGCTCTACTTGGGGGTCGGTATTTCCCTGGCTTACTTACACTCACTAAATTTCCAGCTAAAATGACAACTAGTTCATGTTAGTGGGATCTTTGTGTGCCGGTTAGTGAGTGTGTGCTTGCAAATTGATGCACGTGTGCATATCTCACCAGTCATGTTGGCATTATATCCAGTGTGGCTGGCCTCTAAGAAATCTGGATTGTGTTTGCATGAATGTGTGCATCAAGGGTGCCGAAAGGGTATGTGTTGCTAACAAGGTGTGTGTGTGTGTGTGTGTGTGTGTGTGTGTGTGTGTGTGTGTGTGTGTGTGCGTGAGTGCAAAACCCCTGCTGCCTCTGCTGATCAAATGGTGCAACAAGGGCAACTCCTGCTAACGCGGGGAGCTGTTTAGAGCCAGTGCCTCCTTTTGAAATGATGATGATAATGGATTCAGTCCTCTCATTAATGGAGTCCGAGAGCTCATTAGGCACCACAAACAAGCTGGCCTTGTCAGCGCTGGAAATGCCAAGTACCCCCATCCGCCTCCATCTACCATTTCATCCAAGGATGTGACCATGTTGCCGTCATTTACCACCAAACTCTCCCACCCCTCTCCACAGGCGCGCATACACACACACACACACACACACACACGCGTGCACACCAGTGTTTTTTTGAGTCTTCAGCAGTATCTACCAATAATTCCCCTCGCGCCCTCCCTGCTCCAACTTCAAAGTCTCCTGGCTGCAGCTTATCCAGCTGGGACTCTCTGAGAGCCTCTCTTTCGGATCCCAGGTCACAGGATCAAGAGGGCTGAAATCGATCTCCACTCTTTGGCGCTGCCCGGCCCCTCCATGGCCACTCTTCTTCATCATCATGCAGAGGCCCGGTACCTCGACACCTTGCAAAAGGAACTGAAGGACACGTCATTCCTGTCACTTTTCCCACATTCCCTCATCTCCCCTGATGAAAATGTCTCCTTCTTGTTCGTGACACTCTTGACAGATAAGGCGAGCGTAAATGCGATTATGGGGTTCATTCTCTTATTCTCCGTCATCTCCTGTGGTCACTTGTCATCTTGGAACATCATCTTCGGGGGGCCAAAAAAGAAAGTGAGAGAGAAAAGACTCCACTGAGCGAAATAACGGAGAAAATTAAGTCTTGAAAGATTCACTTCTGTTCATTTGACCATTATCTCTCTCTCTCTCTGCTGTGTGTGTGTGTGTGTGTGTGTGTGTGTGTGTGAGAGAGAGAGAGAGAGAGAGAGATGGGGGAGAGAGAGGTAGGGGAAGAGGGGAAGAGAGAGACCACAGGGGTCATTAGTCTCTCCTTTACATCTGTCACCATAGCAATGACACGTGACTTCAAACTGAGACAGGCAGGCAGATGGATGGTTGACAAGATCGCTGACCTTTTGTGACTAGAATCTCTTCTTCTCAACAGGTAGCCAAGGAAGAGGTCTGAGAGATGTTGTATATATGTATTTTTTCAAGTGAAGTGCCCTTTTGCTGGTACCGTTCTTTTTCCTATTCCAACCCATCAATTTAGTTGCCAGTCACTTGACTGTCAACTAGATCACGTCGCTGTGGTCGAGCATCTCTTACGTGCCAGAACATGTACACGTCATCAAGATTTGAATTTAATTCGACTCTCCCTGCACTGTTTACTTCAGATGTGCTCTTCTAATTGAAAAAGTTTGAGGATGCCATGATACTAAAGCCTTATGATTCTGTTTGGCTTGGTATCAACATTAGTCTACATCAAGTCAGTGTGAAAACTGGCATTCATTATTCACACGATGCAATTCCCTCTGCATCCATCTTGAGGTTTCCTCAGAAATCCTTTCGTTTCACGGGAACTGGAGAAGTGGATTGACACAATTGAGTTTTTAACGTCTGCTTCGATTAAACATTTTGCGGCGTCCAACCGAGTCATCTGCGATATGTCAGAGAAGACAGCCCTATCTGCATACGGTTCCCTCTCCGTCGGAGGAGGAAGTGATCACTTCTTGTCAGGGGAGGAGGAGAAATCAGAGGGATCCAGCTCCCGAGGAGGGAAGCTCACAGGGGTCCGTTCGAACCTCACAAGGACTCCGTTATCGAACATAATGACGCACGCCGACGATTCTCAATCAATACTTGCCATGCCGGAGTTGAAATGCTGCCTAAACTTTATTTCTCGTCTGTTCCTGACATCCTCCTTTTCCACTCATCTGCAAATTCCTTCACTTTGAATAAAGGGAAATAGCAACGCGGGGAAATATCGCTGTGTTTTCTTCTCTCTTTTTGCATGATAATTATGGACTTGAGGGATATCAATTAAATGTGTCCAATTACAGAATGCTTCAAAACTAGGAATATAAAGTTGTGCCTCCTTTTTTGATCTATTTACTCGCCGCCAAGGCAACAGAGAAAGGGAAGGAGTAAGAAGTTTCAAAAACAGCCTCTGTTCCACATGAAAGGAGCATTTGATCATATTTTTTTATTTTTGTCTTAAAGAGAAAAGCTTGCCAATGAGTAGTCATTCCCCATTAAAGTCAAGCAAAATTATCAGGCCTGCATTAAGAGGCTTAAAAAAAAAAGAGAGAGAGAGATGTATCATGCATGTGGATATGCATAAACATGACGGAGGAGCTTAAGTAGAAAATGAGATCTGATGCCGTCGCGAAGAAGGGAAAACCGGCGCGCTCAGAATGCATTTAAATTTAAATATTCATATCATTATAATTCTGAGGAATGTGGAGCGACCTTATGATATTTTATTGAGGAGGTTTTAAAAAATGAATGCTGTCCCTTCTCCTTAATAAAAATCCTTGGCTTTCACTCTGTCTGAGTAGTCAGTCACAGACTGCTGCGGTCTGTGAGACAGGAGAGAAGTAAGGAGAGGATGGGAGGAAGGTAGGCAGAGGATGGACACAAATGTGATGGAGAGAAACCAGAGAGAGAGAGAGAGAGAGAGAGAAAGCTTCGAAGAACGGTGTTTTGGGTGCCATGTTGTACCACAAAGAAATAACTATCCTATACTGCAGTGTTGACTTGTGTGTTATGTGACTGTGTTAATTGGACAGACACTCGTGGGCATTTCACCCCTGAGACAGCAGAATGTAAATTATTTATGCATACTAAAGTTAGAAAGTTATGGATGCACACTACACACACATGCACCCCATCTTTTGATGGATTGCCATCATTGCGTTTGCACGTGCAAGTGTGTGAACGCTTGTTCAGGTACACAATGTGAGACATGTTGCTTATCCATGGCTGATAGATTTGGGAGTATTTTTTTCTTTTTTAAATTTTATTTCTAGTTTTTTCCCCTTATCCCACCCGATTAACCCAATGGCATATGGTTGGAACTCTTGTCGAATAACTCTCCTGGCTGACGTTTCCACAGGAAGGAGATGGTCGTAACACCAGCTTCCTTCAAACTCGTGTCGGCAGCTCTCGCTATTTTACACGCTGAACCCTCGCATGGATTGCATTACCCTCAGGCCGCGAAGGAGACGTAGGGAGAATGCTTTCGGTTGCTTGGCTGTAGGTGCCCGGATGGGCCAGAGGGGTCGCTGGAGAACGACGAGTCCCCGAACACTACACCGATCTACGCCCACTATCCCTCGGGTAAGGGTGGCCTAATGAATGCCTTACCCCGTGGATGCTCTGGCCGTGACCGGTTACGGCGAGTCTGGGATACGAACCTCCCATCCACAGAGATTTGGGAGTATTTTAGCTTGTATGGTCTCAGTTGTGTAAAAAAAAAAAATCTCACCCACCTCCCTCCCTCTCGCCTTAGCTTTGTAAGGTAAACCTACGTGATCTTTTACATGACCGTGCTGGGGTCACAAGAGTATCATCAGAGCCATGGCTGTGACCCCAGCACGGTCACGCAACTTCATGCCACTGGCTACTTCTGGTTGCCGGTGTTACACCGAATTCTGCAACCGTCAAAAATGATGCCCATGCTTGAGCTATTCAAAAAAAATGGGGAACAGTCCAAGAGAGTTTGGCGTTGGATTCGCGGGTGCCTCACAGTCCTTTCACCACCTGGTTAAGGTTAGGAGTGGGTTTTGTGCGGTTAAGATCAGGATAATGATCTGGGAGGGCGGTCGTCCCTTAGCAGTGCCATCTAGTGACAGCCATGAGGTGACACATATTTGGGACAACCACAAGGCTGAAATGTTCAGTGGTTGCAGATTTTGTGGCTACACTGGAAATATTGCTGATCTAGGAATTGGAGGCTCAATCTACTGTGGCATTTGTAAGCTGTACCAGCTAATTATTTATTTTTTAATTTTTTTATCTTTCCCCTTTTTCTCCCCAATTGTACTTGGCCAATTACCCCACTCTTCTGAGCTGTCCCAGTCAATGCTCCACCCCCTCTGCTGATCCGGGGAGGGCTGCAGACTACCACGTCTCCTCTGATACATGTGGAGTCGCCAGCCGCTTCTTTTCACCTGACAGTGAGGAGTTTCACCAGGGGGACGTAGCGCGTGGGAGGATCACATTATTCCTTCCAGTTCCCCCTCCTCCCGAGCAGGCGCCCCGACCAACCGACCAGAGGAGGTGCTAGTGTGGAGACCAGGACGCATACCCAGATCCGGCTTCTCACCCACAGATGCGGACAATTGTGTCTGTAGGGACGCCTGACCAAGCCGGAGGTAACGCAGGAATTCGAACCAGTGATCCCTGTGTTGTTAGGCAACGGAATAGACCGCCACGCCACCCGGATGCCCCTAAAATGTACATCTAACAATGATGCATTGTTGTAATAGTCCAGCTCGTTCATTTCTGTATCAGATATGGCATATAAATTGAGGCAGCTGTGCTGTTTGACAGCTAGCCAGTAGAAAATCAAGGCGTCTTCACCTTTTGTGCTGTAACTGCCTTGGTCTTCCCCAAAAAAGTCAAGTTGAGTCAAGTTTATTTGTATTGCCCAGTATCACAAATTGCAAATTTGCCTCAGTGGGCTTTACTGCAACACAAAATCCTGTCCTTAGACCCTCTCAACTGATAAGGAACAACTCCTGCAACCTGAGGGGTCGCCACCACATGACCCTCCTGTCTTTACCTGACTGAGAATAGAGGTAAGATGGAGGAGGAGGAGTCAAAGGAAGAGGAGAAAATGAAAGAGAGGAAAGAGATGGAGAGGTACACCGGGGGGGACGCAATTGGAAAGAGGAGGACAGGGTGGGGTTAACATAAATTGCGCCCCCCCCTCTTCCTCCTAGAAACAAGCTCTCGCTAATTATGCTGTTTGTGCAGAAGGTGAGCTGCAGGACCACGGCACAGTGAACCCTGTGAACGTGGGTGGGTGATGGACGGGGTTGCCGGGAGCTGTGTGAAGAGGATGGGTGTCAGAATGGAGGAGGAGGTGGGTGGGGTGTGTCTGGTGGTAGTGTTGGTGGTATTTGAGGATGAAGGAGTGGGGGGGGTTTAAGGGCCGGTCCTGCGTCTCCCCTCACATTAATTATCTTTTGTTTGCCCTTGATAATTCAGAGGCCCGGTGTGCGGCCGTAATGAAAACCCTGAATCAAGGGGCGTACATGTAAGAAAAAGAAAAAAAACACACAAAAAAAAACTACGGCATTGTCATTACCATCATCATCAGCGCGTGATCAATAATAAATGAAATGCACATTAAGCACGGAGAGAGGCAAGAGTTTATGAAAATGACTTGTGTGAATAGATTAAATTACAACTATTATTACTTCTCTTTTGATGTAGTGTGTCAGAGTAATTACAAAATGTTAAGGGGGGGGGGCGAGAGAGAGGGAAAAGGAGAGATGAGCGGAAGGCAGGGAGCCTTTCCTTCCAGAGTTATAAAATCTAAATTTATGTTACTGGGAAAATCGTGTCTCAAGTCGACGGCGCTTAATGTATTATTCCAAATAACATTTTCTTAAAATCATCCTCTTCATGTTTCTGAAGAACGATCATTAGGGTTTGAATAAAGCGTTAATTTTCCACATGATGAAATGGGAATACAAGAGTCTCTGTGTGTGTGCGGGTGTGTGTGTGTGGGGGGTGAGTATGTGGGGGGGTGAGTGCATGTTTATGTGCTCGCGGACACATGTGGGTGTGATTGTCACTGAGCAAAACCCTTTTGTGTGTGTGTGTGTGTGTGTGTGTGTGTGTGTGTGTGTGTGTGTGTGTGTGTGTGTGTGTGTGTGTGTGTGTGTGTGTGTGTGACAACCGAGTCATTAGCAGTCCAACTCATATTTCCACTGTTCTTTGTCCCTGACGCAGCTTTACGATCTTCATAAATCTGCCAGCCAAACTTATCAAGTCGCAGTGTTCAGACCTGCCGGTCCATTAGTTTACAACTCCACCCTGGCCCTTTTCTCAGAAAATACACAGGGAATGGCATTGGTTATGGATTACGCCCTCGTAAATCACCATCGCCCTCGTCTTCTTCCTCTGATAGGGACACGTCATGGTGAATAAGCCAAACAAGATGGCCTCCTTAGAGCGGCGTCGGAGTCAACATGGTGTTTTTTGATAGCGCGAGTCAAAGGCTTTGTCAGAGGATTAGGGGAGGTTGAAGGGAGGGCTGCTGTTGAAGCAGCTAATTATCTATATGTTAATGGGACATCACACATGCTTTACGCTGCACCGATGTCCCCCTCTCCTCTCTCAACACTGTGACACTGTGTGTCTGTGTGTGTGTGTGTGTCTGTGTGTTTGATCTAGGATGAGTGCAGAAGGAAAGAAGGGAGTTTTTATTTGAAACGGCATGTACGGCAACGATTCTCATTTGTTCAGGGGAAGTTTTCAAACTGGGGAGACAATGTTATTACACTTTGCCACAATCACGCTTGTGTAATGTGCTATTTGCCATGCCGGGCCCGGATTTCGCAGATGGAAATTAGGGGAGAAAATTGCCACTAACTACTCAATTACAGCGCTTGATGGTTAGGCTGACCCCAGTTGGCAGCAATGGCAACACAGAGCCAATCACCTTCCCCAGATGGCATTAAATTAGAATGGGGAAAGAGGACAATTGCACATATTCATTGGAGAAAGACATTTGAATTACCTCAGATGCTTTGGCTTCATATTGAACAATTAAGTGCAGCAATGGGATTTTATGGGATGGTTTGGACGCGAGGCACTGAGCCTGGCAGAGACAATGTAAAAAAAGGGGTCTGTCCTTGGATTTTCAATCTGACAATTAGATGAAATGTTGGTAATTTGGAAATTGGTAGAGAAGCTATGTTGTCCATTAATTCGGTTACCATTAAGGAAACATTTGATTGTGGCTTCGGTAGAAAATATTGGAATGTGATATTTATTATGTTTTACGTCATGTGTTCAGGTTCGAGGAATTAAGTCTCCGGGCTAGCCTTGGTTTTCTGTTTTGTTTTTTTTTGCTTTCCTTAAAGGGGCCATCTTGATTTGATTCAACCAGTTTAGGTTTATTCCAGTAAAAGCATTTATTTAACGTTTCTTCCACAAATCTGCTGGCTTTAGTTATCCTTTTCAGACTCAGCCACTGAAAAATATATACTTTTCCCCCTCTTATCCGTCCTCCGTGTTTATACTCCACTGGCAGGGAATAAATTTGTGTGTCGTGATTTAATTGGTGTAATATTTCACATTTAAGTTGATGTTTGTGCTGCGTGTGATGTGTTTACCCAGCTGGGAAAGACGATCTCTATAAGGCACTCGGGAAAACGTAATGCAATTACCTGATTCATTTTCCAGGGATCACTCTCTCGCGGTTACGCGGAGGCCATGCATTTAAAACCGCTATCGGTCATTCCTTCAAGGTGCGCCTCGGTTTCACGTATCCCTCCGCCGTGGATGTCCAAGTGACGGTGTGGAAGTTGGTGCAGCCGCTCCGGGTGTACGGCGGACCACGTGTCAGAAAGCGACGCGGTCGACCGGAGCGCCGGCCGTCTCGAGCTCGGTTTCGCTGTCATCTTAACAAACCCTGGCGAGCGGAGAAAGGTTGTGACGCCGCTTCATCAACAACAGACCGGCGCTTTAAATACGAGCTTCGCTTTACGCCATCGCCGATCGAAACAGGAACATGGCAGCCAGCGGGCAACGTGCTGTGGTTTCACCTGACAATTGGAAGTCAAGGGATCGCTCCTCAAGTGATGTTTTTCTATGACAGAATCTGCAGCATCTGCAAGCCTGTAATCAGTCTCAACCGCAGTTTAGGTCCGATGCATTTTCCGCCTGCCAAGAGCTCGTGTGTTTATACTGCATTGCCTAACAAAAGCTTTGACTTAACGATAGTCAGTAACAGCTTCTTGGCAACCGGTAAAAAGGCCGCCGGCAGGCTCCACACTCATTTATCTCGTCTTTATCTCCCAAATCAGTGGCTGCATTTGTAATTGAAGCGGGAGATTAATTGTTTAAGGGATAATGCCTCTCCCTTCTGAGATCTTTTCGTATTGATTTGTACAGTACGAACAGAGGAACCGGTTTTCTGTTACCTGCGGAACAATGTCTACTAAAAATCAGTCAGACAAATAAATGTGTGTGTGTCCACGCATGTGCGTGTGTGTTGTAGGTGTGCGCGCACGCACACGTGCAAGCGCCCAGAAGTGACAGAAATGCTGATGAAATTCTGGCGCACACCCGCCACTTCAGGCAAAATGGCTGCAGCAGCAACAGCAGCAGTTTTAGCCGAGGAGGGCACTTTTGGCTTGAAAGTCAGCTACCTCTTTTCCATACCCATACACGTGCGTGCACAGACACACACACACACACTCGCACACAGAATTCTTTCCAGCCGAATAAGTAATAACACTGATTCAATGACTTTTTTTCATCGCTCTGCCTTTTTATCTCGACCAGGCTGTTTGCCTATGCATCGTCACTGGAGGGGGCAAAACACACACCCGTCCTTCTTCCATATTCAGTAGGTGTAAGACATCAAAACATTTTCATCATTAAAATGCTTACCATTTGTGGCCTTTGTAGCACTAGAATATACAGTAGATTTAAACCCCCCTCACCCACCCTACCACCCCCCTGCCCCGCCATCCTCCCGGAGAGCAAAACAAAGAGCGCTGTTAGTTCTTTATAGTAATGGAGCGGCGTCCCAAGGTTCTGCGCGGGGACCTACCTTTTGGGATCAATTATGTGGCCACAGGCTCTTTTTAAAAGAGCTGCACCTGATTAAAACTCCGCCGGTTTCCCAAGGTCCCTTTGTGTGGAGTGCCGGGGCCCTTGCCACGGCTATTTATTAGCATATTGTCTTTCTAAAGGTCATTGTCTGTTTTTGCACGGCCCCACTCTATCTAGAGTAGGTCGCCGTCAGATTCCCCTGCTATTGTTCCGTAACACTCGCCATACTTGACCAAGAAGACAAGGAAAAAGACGGGAGGATGCAAAAAAGAAAAAGAAAGCCCCCCCCGTACACTGCCACAGTAGTTAGCAATATTGATACACTTGGTTGGGATGAAAGGTCAATGGTTTATTTGTGGTGGATTATGGGATATCTCCACAGCCAGTGTTTCTCTCTTTCTCTCACACTCTCTCTCAATCTTCCTTTTTTCCTCCATAGCCACACAGGGATGTATCCCCCCATAAGCCGGTGTTAGCTGTTATCTCTGTCTAAATCGGTTGTCTCCGAAGCACCTCAACAAAAGAAGAGAGCTTGTCGAACACTGGAGCACATCAAAGAGGGGCAGAGGCAACTAGCATGGATCACCGGGGCAGACGATGGAGCGTTGAGGGCTTCTGTGGATGAAGCTGTTGGAGGTGGTGGTTATGGAGAGTAGCATGAGAGAGAGAGAGAGAGAGAGAGAGAGAGAGAGAGAGAGAGAGAGATGAGAGAGAGCGAGAGAGAGAGAGAGAGAGAGAGAGAGAGAGAGGGAGAGAGAGAGAGAGAGAGAGAGAGAGAGAGAGAGAGAGAGAGAGAGAGAGAGAGAGAGAGAGAGAGAGAGAGAGAGAGAGAGAGAGAGAGAGAGAGAGAGAGAGAGAGAGAGAGAGAGAGAGAGAGAGAGAGAGAGAGAGAGAGAGAGAGAGAGAGAGGCCCTCGGTGGGACAGAAAGCAGAAGGGACCTGCCTGGGTGCTTCAGATGTGGTGTAAAAGCTGGCTCCCAGTAGACTCCATTAGAGAGTCATTGGGCTCCCACGCTTGGTGGGGTGAGGGGGCAAGAGGAGTAGCGGGAGTTATGGAAAAGAGAAAAGGAGGGAACGCGAAGGTGGGAGAAAGGAGAGACGAGGAAGAAAAGGAGCACTGGCAAAAAAAAAAAAGATGAGGAGGTAAGATGTGAGGTGAGATAGGAGCGACATGGTGGGAGATGCATGAGCGCTCCCACTTCACTTTAACCCTCTGCGCTTCCATGTAATTGTGTAGGACGGCAACATGCATGCGTAAATGCGTCCTCCCTCCTCCCCTCCTTACCTCTCTCTCTCCTTTCATCTCATTCCCTTTCTTCTACCTTATCGGTTTCTTCCCTCGGAATTGCAAAATTGCGATTTGCCCAAATTGCTGTTATTCAACTTTTCCATTTTGATTTTCAGTAATGGTCAGCTGACCTTACTGGTCTGGTCAGCTGTTTACCAAACCCTCTGTCAAAGCAGCAACACAAGGCTCTGGCTGGCCGAGACAGGCAGTCTCCTTGGTTACAAAATGCAAGAAAGCATGTCCCAAACCAGGGAAGAGAAGTTAGACGACGTGGTATGTACTCTGCACCCTTTGAAGGTAGGGAAATCTGAGTAAAGATGCGTCATTAAAGTAAAATGAAATGAAATTGAATTAAATGAATAGAGGAGCCTGTCTTCCGGAGTTGAGGTGAAATATATTTGTTAGTGTGCGACAGAATCACAATCGCATGAATGTCTGAATATTTGTAAATGTCATCTGGGTCTGAGTTTGCGTAGTCCTGCTCCACCAGTAATATTAATAGGATGAGATGGGTTTTTTTTCTTTCTTCTTTTACTTGAAGTACATTCAGAATACCCTCATTTGCAACGCGTGGGATTAACAAGAAGAGCGTGCATAGTCTTGTCAGGGATTCGCATCACAAAGTCTTATTTGTCTCTTCAAATGATTTACTGAGACGTTCATGCATTGGACTTTTCAAACTACAGTGACTCAACTGACTCAGAATGCATCATCGTGCGTGTGTGTGTGTGTGTGTTCAGACAGTGAGCACGGTGCAGATATACCTGCACTCGCATCTGCTGCGGAGTAAATGGGTGTCAAAGGGAAACCGCGCGGAGGTGAGCGTCGCGTCTGACACGACATCAAGAGGCGACGAGGTGCCTCTTTAAATCTGGCTGTTCCTTAAACTGCCTTTTTAAGCAAAAGTGCCACTTTGACAAATTTAAGGAGAACCATGGGAGATGGTCTGTGCGCTTCAAGTACACAGGGGAAGGAGGAGCTCCTGATTTCACATCCTGTTAAAAGACCAGACTCAACTCTCACCTGCTGGGATGACATTTCACTCGCTTGATGGAGATGGTTGGGAGTGTGTGCAGTGCATGTGTGTGTGCCTGTGTGTGCACACGTGTGTGTGTGTTTGCATGTGTACGAGTCTCTGTGTGCTCTTTGTGTGAGTGTGTGTGTGTAACACCCAGATGTGGAAAGGCAGACAGACGGTGAGAAAAAACATGAGAGAGGTGAATGAAAGAGATGGGGTTGGGGGGTGGAGGAAAGAGGGGACAGTACAGGGATTGTGAGTGACTCCAGGCATCCAGCCACATCTGACTTTGATTAATTGGCCTAGCGTTCTTCTCTCTCTCCGCTGGCAACCTGACAGGAAGGTAGACCATTGCAACGCCACCACCAGGGATGATCTGTCGCTTTCCTCTCGCTCTCTTTTTTTTTTTTATCCGTCCGTCTCTGTCTTTCGCTCGATCTCCGTCCCTGTCACTGTACCCCTCTCTCGCTCTCTCTCTCTCTTTCTCTGCCTCGCCGTCCCAGAGAGCTGTCAGCAGGTATAGAATACACACTCCACAGAGCTTTGCCAAGTTTGCTCAAATCACTCGGCCATACCCACCGTTGGTATGCGACGGAGGGAGGGGGGAAGACATGCGGCAGCCGATGGGTCGCGTTTTGAACGAGATTTAGGATGGTCGCAACTTTACCGAAATAAAGAAAATGACTGAAAAGTAGCGGGGCTGTGAAGTCGGCGTCTCCGCAGATCCCGAGAGTGCCGTGTTTCCAAGCTGTGTGTAATGCGTGACGTGACGCACAACGATTTTTCACGTCGTATTCTACACAAAGTCTGAAAAATCGGAAACTTTGCACTCTTGGCTCGCTCTCTCTGCACGCTGACATCTGCGATGTTTAAATTTTGTCATTTAGCACCAGTAACCAGTTTTACAGACAATGAGCAGACATTGCTTTTGCGAGCTTTGAAAAGTGTGTATGGGACTATGCCAAGAATAATGGTGGGCCGCAGAAGAAAAAAAAAGGCTTTCAATTCCCTCCTCAAAAGGTCTTAAAGGAAAAAAAAAAAAAGAACAGTAAGAGTTCATTTAAATCAGCGGACTAAGTACACACCTGTCGAGCCATCCTTTAAGTGTACATAGTGTGTGCATTTATCATCCTTTGACCATTTGATTAATGTACCGTACATTGTGACTCAAACACTTAATACAGCCTACAAGGTGAAAAAGGAGAGAGAGCAAACCGCATCGTTTTTATCCCCCCTTTATTAAGCCACCTTATACTAATAAGAGCTGTTTTATGCATTTGCAATGCACTTGATATGAGCGTGTCAGGCAGGCATGCAGGCCAAAGCGTAGCTAATAGGAGAACCTAGTGGGGTAATTGTACCAGAATGGAAGGAAGAAAGGGGGAACACAATTGCCGGAGCTTGAATAGATGTGCCATTTTACGTTCACCATGCAGAGCGTGCCACCGGTGTATTCATTTAGCATTTGCGACTTCGGGGCCCACCTTCGGCGATGTTACCTAATGTACCCATGGGGTACGATGGCACCAAAAGTCACACACCTCACCCGACACATAACTGGCTACTGTAACCTTCAGCTGAGACAAGCTGAAGGCCAAACTTAGGAGTTATTGTTTGTGTCCATCCATCCATCTATTATCCAAACCGCTTATCCTGCTCAGGGTTGCGGGAATGCTGGAGCCTATCCCAGCAGTCACTGGGCAGCAGATGGGGAGACACCCTGGAGAGGCCGCCAGTCCATCACAGGGCCCACACATTCACACCTAGGGACAATTTATAGTACGGCCGATTCACCTGACCTACACGTCTTAGGACTGTGGGAGGAAACTGGAGCACCCAGAAGAAACCCAAGCAGACACGGGGCGAACATGCAAGCTCCGCACAGAGGATGACCCCCAAGGTTGGACCACCCCGGGGCTCGAATCCAGGACCTTCTTGCTGTGAGGCGACCGCGCTAACCACTGTGCTACCCTGCCGACTCCCAAGTGTTAGTTTTACAAGCAAATTCTATCCAAAGGACAGAACTGTTAAGTACTCATGGCTTATGAGAATATCTTGAATACTGCAGGGAAATAAGTAGGCTACTGTAACGAAGCTGGAGATCAGCTAACAGCTTTCCATAGCTGTACATTTTATGAAGGGGCTAGTGTCACCAATGCCATTTTTCTAGACATAGCAAGAGACCATGCATAACAGACGGGCAACCATCAGCGGGTGGAGGCACAGGTGAAAAACACATCCGTGCTGGATTCAAGCTCCCAAGGCTTTGGTTCGGTGTTTAGAGCAGTGGTCATGTTATTTTGTCTTTTTGTTTTTTCACAGTCCATCTCAATTTAGTCCCCTTTCGTCTGCTGAGAACCTGTGTTATTTCCTGCTTTCACTGAGAATACTCTTCGTCACCTGAAGCTAGCCAGACATGTCTTCTCTTCATTAAACGGAGGTGTCTTTGTCCGAGGGACTTCCTGCTTCCCCCTTGCCTGTGTTTAAAGTTGGTGTCGCAGTACTGGACTACCGGTGAGGCCAAACTCTCGCCGCTTTGCAGGATTGATGACCTCCATTTGAAGTGGAAGCATGGTGCAGTAGGTTCATGTGTACTGTTAAACAGCGCCGATGTTTCGATTTTTTTTTTTTTTTTTAGGTGTACTTTGTCACTGAGCAAGTTTACATTAACATAATGTCTCTGACAATGTTTGGATCTCACAATACGTCAAACTTTGAAACGAGTCACCTTACTTCCCAAATTATATTTCTAATGCCGCATAAAAGTATGAATATCCTGCAAAGCTACCTGGAATAAAGTGACATGCTGGGAGATGTTAATGGCATGATGGCCTGCGGTTAATTCCCGCGTCAACAAGTGTCTAATGAAGTGTCCTTGAGCAAGACATTGCATCCGTACCAGTTCTGGAAGCAGTTATCTGTTTCAGTTCCTTTTGTTATGTAGATACTTTTTTTAAATTATTATTTCTCCCCCCCCCCCCCCCATTTTTTTCCCCCAATTGTACTTGGCCAGTGACCGGGACACTCTTCCGAGCTATCCCGGTCTCTGCTCCACCCTCTCTGCCGATCCGGGGAGGGCTGCAGACTACCACATGTCTCTTTCAATACATGTGGAGTCGCCAGCCACTTCTTTTCACCTGACAGTGAGGAGTTTCGCCAGGGGGACATAGTATGTGGGAGGATCACGCTATTCCCCCCCCCCTCCCCCCTGAACAGGCACCCCAACCGACCAGAGGAGGCACTAGTGCAGCGACCAGGACACATAGCCAAATCCGGCTTCCCACCCACAGACATGACCAATTGTGTCTGTAGGGACGCCTGACCAAGCCGAAGGTAACCGGGGTTCGAACTGGCGATCTCCGTGTTGGTAAGCAATGCAATAGACTGCCACGCTATCCAGATGCCCATGTAGATACATTTTTATAATATACCACTGGTCCAACCCAAAACTTATCCAGCTGATTTCCCTGAATATTCCTCCCCTGGCTGATTAATGGTGTGTTAATGATGTAGTGATTGATGATTGAAACCAATGCCTTATACAGTTTATCTATTTTGTTGACTTACTGTGTTCTAGTTTTGTTACGTCTGGATTAAAACTTTATAATGTGAAGATAATAATGTTGATGGGCTGGCTAGATGTGGTAGTTTGAAGGTAGATATATCAATGTATTTATAATCATCTTGTTGGAACTCCTCAGATTCAGACAACTTTATCCGAATCACAATCCCATTTTTATCCCGTGATCGGTTTGCTAATTCTTCCACCGATAGTTTATGCCATCTTTGCCTTCCAGCCTCTGACAGGGGCAACATTGTGTTAACATGCAGAAACAAGTGGCATGTATGACTGCCAAGTCCCCCCCCACCCCACTTCATCCACCCCACTCCCCCTCTCCTCCCATCCGCTCTACCATCAGTGTTTAACCCTGCTCAATTTGCCTAGTCTGGATGAAACAATACTTGTGATCAGTGTGTGTAATGACACCTTATTAACCCCAATTACCACAATTAAAACCCTGCTGCCACTGGGCCCCTTTCAAGTCTTAATTAATCAGATGGCAGCGAAGAGGCCATTTGGTGGTTCCCCCCAATGCGTGTGCACATGCATGCGGGCACACTCGCAGATGCACACAAACACACATGTACACACACACACACACACACACCCACCAACCTTCTCTCCAGCCTTGACCGACCATGTGGCCTCACTAAAAAGCACATCTGGCAGAACAAAACGTCTCCACGCTGGCAGACAAATGCCTCCACTTTGGAAATGCGAGGCAAGCCTCTCTCTCTTACTCTCTCCCTTTCAGTCAGTCTGCCTCTTTCTCTCATTCTCTCTCTCTGTTTCTGTGATGTGGGTATAATGAATGCTACAAGCCCCCTTGGCACAGTGCCTTATTGGGGGGGGGTTTGGAAGGCTGCCCAGTTTGTTCCTTGCTAATTGCTTAATTGATGCATTGTTTTTACTGATGATACGGATTTGCCCCCCCCCCCCGCACCTCCCTCCCCTACTGCCACACATGGGCACAGAAACAAAAGGCATTACACCCTATTAGCGAGTCATGGTCCTTTTCAGCAGACTGTATTAGAGACTTAAAGCCATTGTGACGGCTTCCCTAATTGAGCACAACCACTTGATGTAACATAATGCCGTGTAAATAAAACGGCTTCCCCCCCTCCTGCTCACGTTTCCTCGCCAGCCGCCAGAGACAAATGGGTATCTCCTGGCTAACACAGTGCCGGCAAGAGACTCTTTTACAGCCCGTGGAAATCACTTAAAAAGGAAGAGATTAAAGTAAAACAACAACAACTCGGTAATATGCCTTTATTTGTCAACTGGGGCCTTAACTCTTAAGTGAATGAATACAGTTTCTGATGCCAAGCTCATAACTTGCAGCGTGGATATATATTTATATATTTGTGCAGTGGGGATAAATAAATAGCACTTAGTTAGCATGCTGCAGCGATGGCAATGTTTAATTAGCAGGCTAAAGGTTAATCAAGGCCTCTCCAGGGAAAGAGGCTGAAGCCTGGTGGTAGTTTGGCTCAGGAGAATAGAGACACTGTTTAATGCAGTCTCCTTTTACTCAGGGTCTCTCTCTCTCGCTCTCTGTCTCTCTGTCTCTGTCTGTGTGTGTGTGTGTCTCTCTCTCTTTCTTTCTCTCTCTCCCGGGGTGTTTCACTTCCCCTCAGCAGTAAAACACACACACACACACACACACACACACACACACACACACACACACACACACACACACACACACAGTGCCCTGCATATTCCCACTGATGTCTAGGATAAAGCGGATGTTTTCTCCTCCATCCGTGTGTTTGTCCCCAGCCCCTTCGGAGAGCATTCCCCATCTGACGGCTTCCCAGCCAGGAGAGGCCAGGAATCAGCAGGATGAAGGCAAGCTGGGTCCACCGAGAGATGCTGAAGACACACACACACACACACACACACACACACACACACACACACACACGCATGCATGCAAATGTACACACACAAACATGCATGCACACACACTAACACAGGCAGCAAAGAGAGAGAAAGATAGAGAGAGAGAGAGAGATTGGTTGTTATTTATTCATCAGTTTTCGGTGTAGTGAGGAGGCAACAAGGCCCCGGAGCTGTAAACACACAGAGACACAGACATCTGTGAGCCTTAGCCCAGGGAATAACAAGTGGTACACACACACACACACACACACACACACACACACACACACACACACACACACACACACACACACACACACACACACAGGAAGTCTATGCCATGACACTGCTGAGACAAGGGAGCATCCTCCCTGGGACCGAGCAAGATGAGGAAAACAGGCTACTGCACAAGACAGGAGAGCAATGATCTAACCAGCATGTAAACCAACATTACACCATCACAAAGGAACAGCTCCAGTACCGTTTGATTCCGGAGCATGATAAATTGATTCCTGCACTTTTACACTTCCTCTTCGTTGAATATTAATTGAATTGGGCGGGTGGGATCAGATGGGAGGGGAGGGGAGGCAAGAAAATAATGGGAGTCTACCAGAGAGCAAGAGAGAGAGGGGGGGGAAGAAACAGAAAAGTGCTGAAGGAACGAGATCTGGCATCCTTTCGTAAAAATAGCATCCCCTGCAAACACGTTTGCTATTATCTCTTTGGTAGAGTGTGGAAGTGCGCAGGCTGCACTCCGGCCCCCCTATGGCGCCAGACGGCAGCATTTACATGAGGGCCGAGCGGGAGAGTGGAAATTACAAGTATTGTGATTTGCCGTTCTGCTGCGCTTATTGCATTATCATAATGTGGTGAAGGAGAGGGCGAGCGACGGCACCAGCTGACATATATAGCGTGGAAGAGTGGTTGATATCAGCGCAGCTTGGATCTTTCTTTTTCTTTCTTTCGTGCTGTCTCCGTCTACTTTTTTGTCTGTTTCAATGCCAGGCTCCCCCCCCCCCCCCGCTCTCTCTTTGTGTATCTCAACAGCTGAAACAGGCTTGCTCAAGCCATGTACCCAGTCTCTGTTCGTCAGATCCACAAGAGACCTGCACCAAGCAGATGTTCTCTACCCTGCTGAGGGGTGGTTGTGTATGCATACACGTGTGTGCGCATAGGTGTGTTTTGTGTGCACACGCTTGAATGCTTGTGCACTTGCATACGTGCATATTTGCGAGCACGTGGTCATCCGCAGGCTCACGTTTGCATCGGCGCTCCGATCCGCTTGGTGATTTCTGCCACTTCAAGCACCCTCTCCCTCAATGCTCTGTGACCGCACACCTGCTTTAAAGCAAGCTTTTAATGAGCGAGTCACCTGAGAGGAGGAATGAGAGGCGTGGGGGGGGGGTTCATCAGTTACTTTTTTTTTTCTTCTTCTTTTTTTGTCGTTTTGCTGCACCGCCACCTGTGCCATGTGGAGAGATGTAAAGTGTTATCCCACAGAGGAGGCACGCAGCAGGCTTTGATAAGTGGCACGCTCTCATCTGAGACAAACAAAAAGATGCATTAGCGAGAGCGTAGCCTTCTACACACACACACACACACACACACACACACACACACACACACTTCATTCAGCAAACGCAAGAAGCCTATTTACATGTTTCCACACCCAGATTACCCAAAAAACAAACTGTGTCCTCCATAGCAGGCTACCTTGGCAAGAGCATCCAAGCCCACTCCCTCCATAATTCTCTCTTATCTCCTCTGCTTCTCCCTCGTTATTTTCACCTCCCACTTTTTAGCACGACTGCGAATGTGTGCATCCGCCCCCCCCCCCCTCCATGTACCTGCATGACCATTTCTGCACATGTGTGTGCATGCCTGTGTCTGTGTAAGAATGTGTGTCTGTGTGTGCATTTGCGTATGTTGCGAGTCTGGGTGTTAAGGTCTGTGCTCTGTTTGAGCGCTAAGGAGGTGATTTGTAGCGGGGGCCTCTACCACAACGCTCACTTCAAAAGCTCCTTCAGAATGCTGCGCTTTCTCCTGCTCCCCTTGTCCTGCACTCGGGGCCCAAACCAGCAGGCGAGTTGCTGCTTTTCACGGTATTAACCCACTATTTCTATCGTTCTCCTCATACATTATGTCCTTTGAATTTGTGTACCTAATTATACCTTTGGGTTTGCACAAGCTGCACAGCTAATTTATTTGGCGCGCAGTAGACACACTTTTTTGTTTGGCTTCCCTTTGTGTTATATCAAGGCTATGCTGTTATTCCATCTAAGTGAAGAGCTTACATCACGAGATGAGAATTGTCTGCACCTGTATGTGTAGCCGGATTCATCCGGCGTTTCCTTTCTACCGTATGCTCTTACTCCGCCATATGCAAAATGAAAATATGTTCTAACTGGAATCGCAGAAGAAAACAAACTACACTCGCTACACGCTACGTTGTTCGTGAGTCACTTTTTGACACTGAAAAGACTTGAGACTGGCATGTTCATTGAATTCTCCCCCGAGCTGTGACGACTGATCAGATAGAGTGATTTTATTGTGTCCGGGTGGCATAGTGGTCTATTCCGTTGCCTACCAACACATATTACCTCCGGCTTCGTCGGGCGTCCTACAGATACATTTGGTTGTGCCTGCGGGTTGGAAGCTGGATGTGGGTATGTGTCCTGGTCGCTGCACTAGCACCTCCTCTGGTCGGTCGGGGCGCCTGTTCGGGGGGAGGAGAAACTGGGGGGAATAGTGTGATCCTCCCATGTGCTACGTCTCCCTGGTGAAACTCCTCACTGTCAGGTGAAAAGAAGTGGCTGGTGATTCTACATGTATCAGAGGAGGCATGTGGTAGTCTGCAGCCCTCCCTGGATAGGCAGAGGGGGTGGAGCAGCAACCGGGCCAGCTCGGAAGAGTGGGCTAATTGTTTGAATGCAGCTGTGAAGAAAAAAGGGGGATGCAAAATCCAAAAAGAAAGAAAAAAAGTGATTTTATTTGTACATAGACCATAAAATGCCCCAGCGTAGACACTTTCACTTTAAAAGGAGGATAAAAAAAAACCCAGCTAACATCGCATCCCACCAGTGTACATTTAACAATCAATTAGCTAACAGCATCATCCTAAAGCGGCGTTTACTTCTAGACGAGGCTTTAACAGCACATCAGAGGGGAACCATTATAAATATTGAAATATTGATGGTGTTTGTGGAAATGCCTTTGCTTATGTCTCTTTTAAACTGTTTATAAATTCTAATGCGGGCCGTTGGACTCCTGCAGTTTCGGTTTGTTAGCATTTAATGCGGAAAGGCGGGGAAGTGACAGGGAAATAAGCAAAGGGCCTGCAGAGATTGCTAAACCGCAGCTCTGAAGTGCAAATGAGCTTCTTCCTCTCATGGCGCAACATTATGTTTTTTTATCACGCGCCGACGCTGAATAAGTGCTTGGATGGGAAACATGTTTACTTCAGCTAATATTAGCATGCGTTTCCAAGCTGCAACCAAATGAAAAGGCCACTCCCGATAAATCTTACACACTTTATTAGATTTGATTCGTGTTCCGCTATTATTTCCCCCCCTTTCTTAGTCGTCGTCGTTGCCATGATGTCTTGTGAATGGCGACTACGTTTCACTAACAAGTTGAAATATGCCAACAACCGAGTCAGGCAACTGTGTCGTGAGAGACCAAAAAAAAAAGGAAAAAAATATTGCTCACAAACTGTCGCACTGTGCCATGTTTGAATTAACACCCGCTCCATGTTTTCCACACGGGCAAGTTTTTTTTTTGTTGTTGAACCCTTTCACTCCTTAAAAGCCACTGACACAGCTTGACCGTTCCACTCTGCTGGAGCAGCTTGAGTCGAGGCCTGATTAAAAAGTGCAGAGGTTGGTTGCGGCTTCCTGGGAGGTAGCAGCTAGCTAGGAGCCTGGCCGGGGCCTGGGGGAAATAAAGATTTGGATCGAGCTGATTTGACTAGATGAAGATAGTCTGGTAATTACAGACATCCCAGATCTCAGCAGCAGATATAGCAAGCCAAGCCCAGAGCTTATGGGAGTGTGATAATGGAGAGATCCTGGAAGGGGGGGGGGGGTTTGCAATGATTTTGTCACCGATGCACAGAATAACATGAAACAGGACCCGGGGACGCATGTGAATTGCTGTGTAATTGTGTCACTGTTGTTGCGATATACAAATCGGGTTTGTGGCATTTTGAAGCCAGGTTTCAACTGTTGGTGCGCTGTACTCACATAATGTTAATCACAGCTGGCGGTGTTAGTTTTGTGCTGCATGTTAAATATTATTATATTAGCTAAGCCAGCCTCATTAGTGACATATATAAGCTATATGTTTTATTTTCTCTGCTCTTGGTCTCTTACTTTGTCTCTTTCTCTCTGTCTGCTTTTTTTGCCAACCCCCCCTCCTTACCCCACTGCTCCTAAAAAGTTGATTTGAATAGAAAAATATATGAGGGAAATTGTATGGAAGAGGGTGATAATTGGAGGTGAATCATTTAGCCCATTCCAGTGACAGACACTAATAGGACATTGTTGTTGTTAGCGTTTAGCCCGTTCAGATTACCCTGTTTTTCATGGCTGCAACCTGAGGTGGGTCTCCATCCCGCCAAACCTCCATTCCCTCCTCCTGGGTGACATTTCAGACGGAGCCCTCGGGGCATGTGGAGGGGAGGCATCAGACAAGGTAATTGCAGAGAGGTTTCCTTTCACTAAATTAACCCCTGCTCGGAAATTTATTGGCCCATCGTTTTCCAGAATTATTCTAACTTGCCTTTATTTCCGGGTTGAACGTGGAGAGTTTCTGACCCTACACAGGCTTCTGTCCCCCCTTTCCCTTTTCCACTCTTTACTCATAGAGGCTTGATTATGTTGAGGTTCAGGATGTTTTTGAGAAACGACAAGGGCCAATAATTCATTGCAGACTGGCCCGAGTTTTAGGAACGTTTTAAACTGCTCACCTGTGGAAATATACACGGGGTTGTGTAGTCTTGACGGCTGGGTTAAGTCAATATGCTCCCAGGGTTCAAAAACGGGGCACAGTACATTACATACATCACGGCTGATCTACGCTGCTCGGAAAGAGGGCCAAAGGAATTCATCTTCTCGTTTTTTTGGGGGGGGGGGGGGTTTGCCAGTTCAATTCTCCGTTTGGCCAGGCTGTCTCTCTTTGTCCTCTCCAACTTGACTTTTGATTAGATTTTAATGCTCACAATAACAATCGGGATTCTTACGCATCCGGGAAAACTTGGACATTTATAGTTTACAGATTAGTTTTCCAGTCATGAAAAAACACTTGGGAAAATTATGAAATTGATCAAATGTCCTTGAAATACAACCGAGGTCATCGAAAATTGTAAAGTTAGGTTATAAAGTTATATTTTTACCCGCTCAAATTGCATAATTTAGCACAATTTTTAGCTGAGATGGCATATTTTTAGCCGTATGTTTAGCCACTAAGACAGCACATCATTGTATGAAGTTTGGGCGGTATGTCCATTTAGAGACTGTTGAGGCTTCCACTGATCGTAAATACCGAATAATGTGACATTTTATGAGCGACGGTTAACTTCTATATCCGCACAAAAGTCCTGGAACATGTTGAAAAATCCTGGTAAATGATTTCCTAGAAACAGGAATCCTGAGAGGGCTAATTTTGGCCTTCGTACTACACATCCCATTTTTGTCGGCCTGAGCTCTTCAGGTATAGTCATTATTTTCAAGTTGGTCAAGTGGTTAGTACAGGTGCCCCATAGCAAGAAGGTCCTGGGTTTGAGCTCTGGGGTAGTCTAACCTTGGGGGTCGTCCCGGGTCTTCCTCTGTGTGGAGTTTGCATATTCTACCTGTGTCTGCGTGGGTTTCCTCCGGGTGCTCCAGTTTCCTCCTACACCTCCCACAAGACATGCAGGTCAGGTGAATCGGCCATACTAAAATTGTCTCCAGGTGTGAATGTGTGTGTGTGTGTGTGTGTGTGTGTGTGTGTGTGTGTGTGTGTGTGTGTGTGTGTGTGTGTGTGTGTGTGTGTGTGGGCCCTGTGATGGAGTGACGGCCTGTCCGGGGTGTCACCCCGCCTGCAATGACTGCTGGGATGGGCTCCAGCATCCCATGACCCTAGTAAGTAGGATAAGCGGTTTGGATATCAGAATCAGAAATACTTTATCCATCCCCGAGGGGAAATTGGGTAATAAATTAGATAATTGATGGAATGACTACACATCCCATTTCTGTCGGCCTGAGGTCTTCAGGTATAGCCATTATTTTCAAGTTGGCCAAGCTCCACAAACAAAATGTTGTGTTACGACGGTCCAGTGGCTCGATAGCATTGATTTTACACCAAGATTTGCCAAACTGTTAAAAAACTGTCAGCACCATACACGTAGAGATAGCCAACCCACACACGCACCCTACAAGGTCTGAAATGAGTGCCCTTTATATGCATTAGAGCAACTGTGTGGAAATCAAACGTGCACAGTATTAATATTTCAGTGGAATATTAAGGCCTATTCAACCCTTAGCTTCCATGAACATGACCCTCTGTAAAGTTTCCCAGCCAGTGTTTTAGACTCAGTTAAGATAAATGGATATGTGCTAAATCTTTTGGGTCTTCCTGCGTCTCCTATATAACACACTAAATTATTCTGTATTCGGTTACAGGGGCTTGACTAATGTAAGACGGACTTTTTATTTTTTTATTTTTTTGCCGGGTGCGTAACTGAAATATGTCAGTCGGCTATGTGCTAGGTTTTGAATAAACATCAATCTCTGCGCCTCTGCCTCCGGGTGAGGCGATTGGCCGGCTCACGAAGCGGAGACAATCGGCGGGCTACTGACAGCCAGGCCAGGGCGGACAGTCGGCGCATCATGATTTACATCACATCTGGCATTTCGGCCGTCCGACATAGGAGAGTATCAGTCAGCTTTATTTGACTGTCCTCGCCTCTCTTCCTCCTCTCCTCTCCGCTCCTCTCCTCAGCTCACTGACAGGCCCTCAAGTCATTCTAGTGTGTCTACACATGTAAAGGGCTCCTCTAACGAGAGAGTTAGGAGGTAGGCGCTCTCTTTCCTCCACACACTTCCCTTTCTTCTTTTCCTTTCTTTTTCCTCTCTTTCCGAGTCTCTCTCTTTGGAGTGCTGCCAATTTGCCGGTGCTGGCCATAATGAAGAATGCGGATAGGAGACGGCGAGACGGGCGGTGTGAGAGCCAGGCATTCGGCCCTCCGGATGAAGTCTGTTTGTTGCCTGAATTGCCCGCACATTCGTTTGCTCGATCCCCTTCCTCTCACCTTTTTTTTTTGTTGTTTGCCCCCACTTGCCTTCACCTGATGGGCGCCGTACCCCTCTCCCATCATCCCTCGCTGTGCCCACTTGTGAATCAATTTATGATAATGGGCCGATCATCACAAAGCCCACCCCCCACCCCCTGAAATGAGAGCCGCTGCAACGGAGCTGGCCTTTCGGCGGAGCGGGAAGCGGTAACGCGTCTGCGCCGTAACAAGGTCTGTTGAGTAAGCAACTTATAAGGCGAGGTTATTGTCCCTGGCAAAAAAGAAAATGTATGAGAGAGAGAGAGAAAGCGAGACAGAGGATGGAAAGGGAGAGACAGGATGTGTGGAATGAGAGTTCATGTGTCGATAAACTTCCTTATGTGCGTGTGTGTGTGTGTGTGTGTGTGTGTGTGTAGTGGACATTGTGCTGATATGGGGGGTTTTAACGCGCCGTGTGTATGTTCTTTACGCATCAGACAGAGAGGCATCAATCTCAGGTGAAGAGGCCTGATATTCAGCACGGCCGGAGGCATGCGGGGGGAAATGGTGGGGCTTAAATATCCCTTATTTATCTGCCCCTGAAATCCACCCCTTTTCCACAGGGGGGAAGCAGGGAGGACACCGCTCTGCAGCACATTATTGATATTGTACTCCGTCAGCAGAGGCGCCGCTGTTTACAGATCTACTGCCTTGCCTTACTTGTGTTTTAAATCTGGAATTATGGGTATTATCTCTGTGTGTGTGTGTGTGTGTGTGTGTGTGTGTGTTCATATTTGTGTCCAATTATTTAATGAAATGTGCATGTGTTTTTGTGTGTGTGCTTGTGGTGCCTCATCATGGACATGCATTGTTTCATCTCTGACCAAATTAGACCATGTGCATAACGACGTGTGTGTGTCTGTGTGTGTTCGTACGCGCAAAAGAGAAGTGGGAGAGGTCCGATCAAAGATGGCATTCTGATCATGAAAAGCACTCAACACACCTTTCTTGATGTAAGCGCACGCACGCACGCACGCACGCACGCACGCACGCACGCACACACATGCACGCACGCGCGCGCACAATCCCTTTAGGTTCAGAAGTTGTTTTCCTCTTCCATCAATAAAACATGTGTGGGTTTCTCTGGCCTTGCTGACAGGACCTGTAATGAAGACTGCTTCACTGCACTGTCTGACTGGCCGACTGGCTGACTGACTGGCTAGTTGACTGACTGTTTTGGTCTGGCTGGTGGAGCCTGAAGCGTGCAGACCTGGAGACGGACTGTAAACAAGGCCAGCTGCAAATAGAAGTGAGTTTCACAAACAACTTCCCCACAGCCTTGTCTCTGTGTGTGTGTGTGTGTGTGTGTGTGTTTGTTGCGTGCATTTGAATGTGTTTATGCCCCCCCCCCTCCCAAACCAAGTGTACTCAAGCATCCCTCAGCGCATGCTGGCATCTGCGTGGGCGCCCACACGCGTTTGCGCCCGCCTACCCGTGCATCATCTGCATGTGTACAGCGACACAAAAAAAGGTGAGAGGTGCGCGCGATCAATCTTCATTTGGTAATTTATGGAGGCCTCCGCTTGTCAAGTATCCAGCGGCGTCTGGAACAACTCATTCTGCCATGCTGGAGGGGGTGGGGGTGGGTTGATGGGGGGGGGGCCCGGGGTATCTGAGCCTCCTGTCACCTTCCCTCCCTACTTTCTCGTCCTCCCGTTCTGTGCCTGCTGCCGTCAGCAGCCCAGAGGCATCGGAGAGAGAGAGAGAGAAAGACATTGAGACAAAGTGAGGGGGTGGGGAGGGGCGCGGGGGGAATAAACCCAGTGGCCACCCACAGCAGGTGCAGCCACGCGTCCAGCCTCATTAAGGGAGGGGAGAGAGGGCAGCACAGTGACAAACACAAGGGGGTAATAAGGAACCACCACACATGGCTTATATCCGGTACATGCATGCACGCACACACACACACACACACACACATGTACGTGCATGTATACTCACTTGGTAAGGCATTGCACTATTTCTCATAGGCCTATCACCTACATGGAGGGATGCTGAGACTTTGGAGGGTCCCCATCCTTTTTTTTTTCTTTTTTTTTTTTGCTAACTTTTATCTCCACACATTTCTCTCATCCTGTCTCCCATTTGTTACATTTCTTTTTTCTTTTTTTTTTTATTGTCCCCTTCTCCTGTCTTGGCCCAACCCTCTGTCCTACTTTCTCCTGAGTACCTGATCCATTGCTTTGTTCCCTTGTATCCCCAGAGCCACCCCAGTGCCCCTGCCTCTACTTCACTGTCTGTCTGTCTGTCTGTCTGTCTGTCTCTCTGGAAGTCCTAGGTGGATTTGGCTTTGGGTGGACAGGTTGAGGATGCAGACTCTTCTGAGTGGGTGTTCTGGGCTCACAGGACATGTGACCCTGCAACACTTGGTGCACAGGGGCAGCTCTGTGACCTGTGTGAATGATCAACAATCACTCCCTGCTTATTAGCCAACATCTGGGACTTAGTGCATGCCTGTGTGCGCACATGTGTGTGTTTGTGCACGCGTATTCGTCCATACAAAGACACAGTTGCTCATGTTGCAGCCACACATGCCCATATGTGAGCTACAGCAAGTTGGTACAAACGCTGACCGTGTAGTTTTGAATAGTTTTAAACTCCAGTTTCATTCAGAGTCCGGTTTAGCCGGCCAAGCACATCTTAATTATTCTCAAGTTCACCCTTTGAAGAGAAGTGGCTATGAAATACAGCATTGGTAGAATCTTATAACCAAATGAGCTATATTACTGATGGTTTCAACACTTGTCCTTTTACATCAGTCTTAGTTAGCAAAAGCCTGCTAATAAGGCTGAGACCCTGGCCTCAATCATTAATCAACTAAAATGTAAAAATACACATATACTGTGAATTAAAAAAAATCACTTTGATCCTGATGTGTTACGATCGGCTCATAATTTCTTCTCACTCCCATTTGCTCGTCTCTTCCCTCCCGTTATCTCTTTCTATTCCTCTTGCATTCTCTTTATCGGCCGATTAAAGATTCAGACGTGCTTTGGAGAAGAAGAGCGCTTGAGGACGATGTGGTCGGGTGGGGTGGGGGGGGGTGGAGTTGTGGGGGTCTCCTGGACATATATTTGCCTTTATTTTCAAGTCAAGTCAAATCTATTTGAATAGCCCTTAATGACTGGTTTGTCCCAGAAGGCTTAACAGTAACATTGCGTTGCGTGCAGAGTACGACACCTCCTATCCTCAGACCCCCGATTCAAATGGGGAAAAACTTGTGGGGGGGGGGACTTCTGGAAGATCATCAGAGGAGAGAGGCTGTCTTCCAGGATGGATAGACATGCAATAGATGCAGAGTTGACACAATAGACAAGCGGTAACAAATACCAAATACATATACATATAATACGCATAATACATAAATTATAGCAGAATAAATGAGTGTGCATGGTTATGTGTTATATGGAAACAGTGTGGGATATCGGCATGTGTGTGGAGAGAGAAGAATATACATATATGTGTGTGTGTGTGTGGGGGGGGGAGTCAGGCACCCTCCCCAGTATAGCACGTCAGGTGTCATCCTCACATGCTGCTGCAGGTGTGGTGTCAGTGAAGTGTCTGTCCGTTCATGTGTCGACCTTTTGGCCGGTGAATTATTCAAGGCTTTTGAGTAGCACCAGGAGTCAGTTACCCCACAGTGGGGCACCTTTGATTGGGAAAACTGATTTGCGAGCGTCACCCCCCCCGGGCTGGTCGCCTAGGGTGACCTCTTGGGGATTGACATCGGCCCTGCAAGGGGAGGAGGTGGGGGGGGGGGGTTGCTGGCCGCCAGGCTGACCGGCCTCGCTTTCCCTTTGCCTGTCCTTCCCTCCTGGCCCTCTTTCTAGAAGTGAGCTATGATGCTGAAGAGGCTCCACAGAGAGTCTCAGAGAAGAGGAGCGTTTCCCCCCCTCAGCTAGAGCCTCCGTCTCCTGCGGCTGCCTGGGCAATTTGTCGGTCGACCTGCCAGGAGCAGAATGCAAATCCTCACCGGAGGAGACGCACAAGGGCCCCAAAGCCTGCTGGCTGTATGTGTGTGTGTGTGTGTGTGTGTGTGTGTGTGTGTGTGTGTGTGTGTGTGTGTGTGTGTGTGTGTGTGTGTGTGTGCCAACAGCCTATTCTATAACAGCCTTATAGGATAACCATCATAAAGACTGCATTGGATCTGTATATGTGTGTGTGTGTGTGTGTGTGTGAGGGTGTGTGTGAGTGTGTTGTGGTGTGTATGTCTATCGGTGTGTGTCTTCTGGCCAATAGGGTTTGTTCGTTCTTGGACACAGCTCTTTCTCTCTGGCTTTCTTCCTCTGTAAGACACGATTCTCCTTCACTGCTCATCAACCCACCGCCCCTAATTTATAGACGGGCATAAAAAAGTCTGTATTTCCACTCACCCTGCCCACCTTCCGCCTTCTCCCTGGTAGCACCAGCATGACAGAATAGGACACATGCTGTTAAACATGTAAAGCCCCCCCCCGTACCCCCCCCCCACCTTTTCTTCCTCGTCCATTTTGGTCCTAACTTTTTTCCTCTGTCCACACAGGAGGGACACATCCTTTGCTTTCAACTGATAGAAACGACTGACCCCTACATAACTGCCCCGGGTCAAACCCTGGGTTTGATGTGCCAGCATGTCGAGGGGGTGGGGGGGATGAACTCGGGAGTGCACGGAAAAGATAAAAAAAAGCCGAGACGAGCGACACGGCGCGGGTTCAGAGATGTTTTCAAGGACGGTGCCGTACATGAGATGAAAGTGAAATCTCCGCGGCTCTCATCTCATCTTCACCGCTCATGTCCAAACACCACCTGGCTCATTCTGCGCTGTCAGCACTTTTTATCTCAAAAATTAATACTACCCCCCCACCCATCCTCCTCCCTGTTCAGATATGAGTACTTTATTTCGGTGCGGTTAGCTCAGAGTCCTCTGCAACATCTCCAGAATGTGAACGGTTTGAAAGCTCGGATAAAAGCCACATTTCTAATCAACATTTTTTTTTCTTTCCTTAAGCGCTCTTCTCTTTTTAAAAAAGTGTTTTTCATTATTTATAAGTGTTCTGAAGGTGCTACTGAGCTGATTTCTTTCACGGGGGCCTGATACGAGGCAGATGAAGCTCGCGGAATTGATTAGATAAGCTTGGAAATTACAATGTCGGGCACGCAGCCGCTCTCCAACGCGCACTAAAATACACCCAATACGAATATTAATACCCAGGGCTTATGAGCGCATATTTGAAAGCTGTTTGTCATTGCCAGCATTTGGGGGCGGGGGGGGGGGGGGTTGATCTGTGAAGTTTTGAAAAAAAAAGAAAAAAACATGTGTCCAGTGCACGCCGCCACGTGAAACGCTCGACTGGATGCGAGATCGCCCGCCGCCGCCCCGTCAACGGGTTCGTATATTGACAGGTGGGTGATCACCATTTCATCACTCTCCGCCCGACACCGCCGAGCGAAATGTGTGTTTTACCCTGAATTATTCCGAATGATGTCAGTCGAAGGCACGAAAGCATATTTGAAATATTTAAGCAAATGATATTAATGAAGATCAAAGGGGGGGGGCTGTTTTAAACGGATGTTAAGTGAAAGGCCGGGGTAATGGCTGGGTCCATAGGAGCACATGAAACAGTTTGTCTGCTGCTTAATATTTCATGCCCACCACCTGTTGTATAGCAACTAATGAGCTATGGAAAGGCAGGAAAAAAAGATAATTTACCATGCAAAGTTTTCAAAGGAAATGCAAATTCAAACATACACACACACACACACACACACACACTCACTTCTTGTTGTAACCTTTTTTTTTTCCTTACATGTATTTTTCCTCAAATAGCCTGGTATTAGCCACACTTCCTTTTTTCCACAGGGTGAATATTTTAGCCCTGAAGAAAAAGCTACGCTCAAGTGAAGAAGAAGAAGAAGAAGAAGAAGAAGAAGAAGCGAGAACCAGGGGTCAGCGGTGTCTCTTTAAAGAAACTTTCCCGCTCTGTTCGCCTCTCCGCTCCATCCCACTCCCACTGAGAATACTAGCACCAGCGGGGCGACACTGGGGGAGAGAGAGAGAGATGACAGGGGTGTTGTGGATGTACGTGTCAGGGAAAAGGGTCGGCTTTGGGCAGAGGCATTTTAATTCTCCCCCATTAATGAAATTTATCCTCCTTGCTGTCGGCTCCTTTCAGGCGCCCACCCCACGCCCCCACCCCCATCCGCCCCTTTCCTTTTCTAATCAGAGAGTGAGAGAAGGGCAGGGAAAGATGAGGTAAGAGAAAGACAAAGAATGGGAGAAGGGGATGTAGAGCCGGAAAGAGAGACAATACAGTTGGCAAGTGTGTGTGTGTGTGTGTGTGTGTGTGTGTTTCAGACTTTGTGCGTGCGTGTGTGAGAGGAAGCGATAGCGAGATGGTGTGCAAGAGAGATGTGTACATATGTATGTGGGGGAGAGACTATCTCTTTGTGTGGGGGAGAGAAAAAGGGAGTGTCTGTGTGCATGCATACGTGCAGGAGGAAGAGGGGGTGTGTAGGTGTGACAAGGAGAAAAGAGAGAGACAGGTGGGAGGAATGAGGAAGAGTGAAAAAAGGTGAGGGAATCACTTCCTGCATCTTTTCCAGTGCTACTGAGCAGCGGGGCCACGGGGAGAGCAGGGCAAAAGTAAGAGAGTGACAATCGTCAGGTGATTAGAAAGACTTGGAGGCTAGGTAGACCTACAAAATGAATAACTGTGCACCCCAAACCACGCCATAAGGCTCAATGGTTTGTGATTTGCAAGTTGATAAGACAAGAAGATTAATAATGCCGCATGATAATGGCTGGCTGAAGCTCAGCTGGGGAGATGGTAATGATGGGATATTGCTGTAGGAGCAGTTCACCGAGCCACAGTGGAGAGAGAGAGAGCGCGAGAGAGAGAGACTGAAGGGGAAGAGGGGGGGACGGGGAGAAGGGGAGATAGATCGAGAGGTGGAGGGAGAGACGTAGAGGCTGCAGCCACATAAGGGGGAAAAAAAGGTCCGCACATCCCAACCGGCCCTCAGGATATGAGAGTTTGAAAAATGAGAATGCGCGCTTATCATTTTAATTAGATATAAAGTATATATATATAATATATACACACACACATATATTGCTTTGGTTAATTTGTCACTATAGAGGTGTTTGTTGTCTAGTTGTGATCTGTTTGTGTGTTTGTTTGGTTTGGTTTCTGCCATGGTGTAGGAGGTGTGGGCAGATGGGAATGTCTCGCACATTTCTCAGCAGATCATACAGATGCAGGGAACCACAGCAAGGAAGCTCCTGACAAGACTCGGCATGGCTCAGTAGGTTGCTGTTTTTGTCATGTGTTAGATTCAGGGCAGTAGCAGAGTTTACAGGAACAAGGATGTGAAGGAACAGAGCGAGGGTTTCTCTGGGTGTGACTAACCGTAATCATATGAGTAGGCCACAGTCATGATGGCCCCCAGTTGAGAAGCATTGTCGGTTTCCATGTCATTTTTATGCTTTGCATTACCGTCAAGGGAAGTTCATGAGACATGGCAGCGCTCATACAAACATCCAGTTCTTCTCAGAGGCTCCTCCATGAGACGTGCCATATCCTGCATTGTTAATCATCTTGCTAAACGTTGTTTGATTATGACAAGTTGTTGAGCACTATTTTCATTTGACAGGTCTGTTTTCGCTGTTTCCATCGTGTGTCTTTTGACTGGGCTGTTGACTTGTGTGTTTACACCTCACACAAACATTTTCTCGCACCCCCTTGCATCTTAATTGCGCCGCTCTGTCATCATCGGGTGACAGTCTTTTAGCGTGTCAGTGTTGATTAGTTTACTTCCATCTCCATCTCGCCTTGCCAATGATCAGGAGGGAGCATGTGGGTTGCAAAAGTGTGTCCAAGTGACAGCGTCTCACATTTCGTTCCATTGTTCGCCGCCTCTCTAGCATCAGCCAAACATCTCTCACAAGCCCCCTGACCCAAAACAATAAATCTTTGTCGAGCCAAGACCTCTGAGCTCACTCAAAACAACCTAACCCCAACCTCATAACATTTGGAGCGAAGACGTTTGTTGACAAAATGCTCCTTGAATTTTCTCTAAACTGAGGTCGCCCTGGTCGCCCTGCTACATGCAGGAGGCCTACACACCACGGGGCCACGCAGTGTGGTAGATGTTAAACACAACCGCTGTGTGAACAGAATGACACAGGGTTGGAGGAAGGTCTAATATCTAGTACCCCCCCCTTTTTTTCCCAGTTGTATCTGGCCAGTTACCCCACCCCTTCTGAGCTGTCCTGGTCGCTGCTCCACCCCCTCTGCCAATCCGGGGATGGCTAGACTACCACATCTCCTCCGATACATGTGGAGCTGCCAGCCACATCTTTTTACCTGACAGTGAGGAGTTTCACCTGGAGGACGTAGCGCATGGGAAGATCACGCTATTCCCCCCAGTTCCCCTTCCCCCCTGAACAGGCACCCCGACTGACCAGAGGAGGCAGTAGTGCAGTGACCAGGACACATACCCACGTCCAGCTTCCTACCCGCAGACACGGCTAATTGTGTCTGTAGGGATGCCCGACCAAGCCGAAGACAACACGGGAGTTCAATCCTGTTCTCCCCATTTTGATAGGCAACGGAATAGACCGCCACGCTACCCAGATGCTCCTGACTGCCCATTTTCAATAGAGTAACCATTGTTACCTTTTAGTTGCATAATCCTGATTGGATGCTTACAGTTGACATTGTAAAACAGAGACCTTTGCACTGCCTCAGTAGTGCTACAGTTAGCTTGTCTCAGTCATGTTTTGAGCTAACAGGCAACTCAGAAAAACAAGCTGACACATCAAAAACACTTAGAAACATCCATCTTTTTGTCAAGATTTACAATTTTTTGTTTGAGCTCGTTTTAAGGGTGGGTACTAGAGCCCATCTTATGTGCACCTCTGTCAAAGGTGTTTCTGTGAAGTCCTACCTCGAATGACACGGGCTTGGCACCACCAAACAATAGGATACCAGGGAGAGGCTGAGAAAAGTGATGAGGTTGCAGAAAAATATATTTTGCCAATTTTCTTTCCCATGAGAGTTATAGCTTTAATCTTTAACCTCTTAGTGCATCATATGTATATACTTTTTGATGCCTTCACTCGCTAACATTTTTTTGAGGGGTCTCACCCCCCCCCCCCCATCAAATCTATGCAGATGGTGAAACTAAACATGAGACTAAATGTCCGATCGTGAGAGTGATTTAGAAACCAGGTGCTTCTCATCTAGAAAGTAAGTTACTAAGCATCATGTATGGGAAGCCATCAGCGCTGACTTTCTTTGAGGTCAACATTCGCCGAACGTCAGCTGACGAGTCAGTAACGGTTGTTCGGGCCTCATCAGTGGGCTTAGAGCAGCGATCAGGGGAACTGTTACACGTGCAGTACCTCCGCTGTTTCTTCTAACACCTGGGAAGGGAAGAGATTACATGATCCAGCCACGTGTACGAGGCCTATTTGTGAGTGTAATCAGGCTAAGAAGTGACAAGTTAATTGCATGACAAGTTGTGTTTGGAAGATCATCTTGGCCAACAGCTGTTTTTATTGATAGTGCTCCCTGAGAAACAGCTGAAGTCATTGCAGTGTACACTAACATTATTTATTGGCAAGAAATGTGTATTTCACTTCACTCTTCACTGGAAAAGCATCTTGGCATTCTTATTTACTTATTCATTCACTTGTTTTCTGTTTTAGCCCCCCCCCCATTTTCACCCCAATTGTACCCGGCCAATTACCCCACTCTTCCGAGCTGTCCTGGTCACTGCTCCACCCCCTCTGCCGATCCGGGGAGGGCTGCAGACTACCACATGCCTCCTCTGATACCTGTGGAGTCGCCAGCCGCTTCTTTTCACCTGACAGTGAGGAGTTTCGCCAGGGGGACATAGCATGTGGGAGGATCATGCTATTCCCCCCCAGTCCCCCCCCCGAACAGGTACCCCGACCAACCAGAGGAGGTGCTAGTGCAGCGACCAGGCCACATACCCACATCCAGCTCCCCGCCCACAGACACGGGCAATTCTGTCTGTAGGTACGCCCAACCAAGCCGGAGGTAACACGGGGATTCGAACCGATGCTCTCCGTGTTGGTAGGCAACAGAATAGACCACCACGCCACCTGGACGTCCCATGTTTTAGCCATCTAAAGAATTCCTCAACAACAAGGCCAGAGTTTGCTTAAGAGAAATGCTAACAAGCGATGTGTGTGTGCTAAGTGTGGAGATATTTCCCCCACAACTGTGAATGAAGGAAAGAAATAAATAACCATCAAAATGTCAAAGTGTCCCTCTAAGATGTCTCCTTAACAGGGAGCTGAACTGATAAGATCACGGCCCCGTCATCATTCTCTGTTCCCTCTCTAGACATCCACTTCAGACAGGATTTAATTAGATAGAAATAAGTAAGTAATTAGTAATTAATAAGACTCTTGCTTTCTCTCTTGCTCTCTATCCCTGCTTCTCTCTGTATGCATGATGGATGCGTGGGAGGCCCCCAGCACCGGCGATCACGATGACAGAGGGGTTGTTTGTCCAAAGTGGGATTGACACTCCGTCAAGGCCCCCGCCGGTCACCCCCCCACCCCATCATCATCGACATTACACGAAGTGGAATGAGCCACATTAGCAACATGCAGCACGTGCGAGCCCAGTTTACACCCATTAAACACCCGTGATGATGTTACAAACGCCTGTGCGTGCCCCTCCACCACCACCACCACCACCACCCCCTCCCCTCCCCTCCCCAAAGGAATCTCCATTTCTGTTTCCCAAACCGCGGACACTGTAAGCAGCGATAACTGATGATGAGGGGGAAAGACGTGACGGTGTCAATAGCTGTAATCGTCCCTGGGCGGGAAATAATGAAGCGTATGTGCCTTGTCAGCCCCTACATGCCTTCAATATCCTCTAATAAAATGAAGTGGGAATTTATTTATTTATTTATTTTTCTGCCCGAGAATGAAGAAGGGGAGGAAAGAAGAAAAAAAACAATCAATAAAGCCATCTGATGATAAATACGAAATTGCTGCGTGGGGTGAATATTATTCTCCCTCTCTGAAGATGCCGGGCAGATTATTAGGATGAAGGGGAGAAGCCCATTTGTATGTAAATGGAAGATTGATTATATTTATTTGCTGGCAGAGGGGCTCAGAATGGTTCATTTCTGAGTCACACACACACACACACACTTGCATGCAGAACAATCAGACGTATCCCTTGTCCGTTGAGGGTCTGGGTCATGAGACAGCTGTCTGTCTGCCTTCTCTGCGTCCATTCCTTGTGACAGAGTAGAGAAATAATACAGTAGAGAGAGAGGGAGAGAGAGAGATCAGTCCTCTAGCTGCCAACTCCAGCAGGGCTCTCCTCTGCTCTGCTCTCCAGAATATTCTAATTACCAGCCCTCCTCATTACAGATGCCATGTCAATGAGAGAGAGGGAGAGAGAGAAAAGAGGGGGGGGGGGGGAAGGAAGTGAAATTCAAGCGGCGAGGACCAATTCCGTAATCACTTTTTTGGCAACCTTTGCGCGTGCCCCGGTTAATGCCACAAATTGAATGTTGCTTTGGTTTCTCTCTAAATAGGCTATCATGCTACGGCAGCGGTGCTTAGCGAAATCTATTATTGTCATTTGCATAGCCCCCCCCATTTTTTTTTGAGTTGAGGGATCCTACAAAGGGGAGAAGAACAAAGAGCTCATGAGGGAGAAAATAGGACAGAAATGATCCGGCTCTGCCTTCAAAATGTGACGTCAGGTCCCTAATGAAATCTTTTGACTGAGACCATAGCAAATGGTGGAATCTATATCTGACACGTAATGGTTTGCAGAGAAATTAGAGGCAGCAGAGAGACAGACAGAGAGAGAGAGAGGGAGAGAGAGAAGGCCCCCCCTTTGCTTGATGTCCCCTGATTAATTTACAGCACTTTTGTTACGTTGGCATTGGCCAAAATAAATTAACCGCAGATATCAGGAGTGGGTGGTGGTGGTGGAAGATACCATTTATTAGGGGGGGGGGGTGTGAGATGAGATTGAATAAAACACCTAATTGACAGAAAAAGTCACCAAGTGCAGTGCAACGTTGTCAAAGGGAGGTGTGTGTGTGTGTGTGTGTGTGTGCGTGCGTGCGTGCGTGCGTGCGTGCATGCTTACCTGTGTGTGTGTGTGTTGGTGGGTGGTGGATGGAGGGTGGGGTGGGGGGGGGGCGAAAGGGGGAAAAGAAAGAAAGAAGGGAAGTGATAGAGAGAAAGAGCTGGCCACTTGATTTCCTATGAAAATTAATCGGCTATCAAACAATCTTGGTCTGCGGAGGATGATTATACAGCAGGGGCAGCGACAGAGAGCGAGGGAAGAGGCGGGGGGGGGGGGAGAATGTGAGAGGGAGAAAGAGAGAGTGGAAGAGAGAGAGAGAAAATGCCCTTTGTGTAGGTGAAATGTGTCGGGGACTGTCATCGTAATATACCTCAGTGAAATGAAGGTTAATTCTGATGTACAGCCTGCATGGCCGTCATTATCGGCGAATCATGAAAATAAATTAAGCCACTGAAATAGATACGTCCTCCTCTGGCACGCGGCAGGGATCCCATGAAGGATGGACGGCTGAACTTTACAGATTATTATTGGGAAATAGTGCCGAATTCAATTAATGCACCTAAAAGACACCTTTATAGAGGGCAGCCATAATTTAAATGACAGCAGGGTGTAATTTTGCTTGTTATAAGTCAAATTTGCAGAGTTTCATGTTTCATGCGTTTTTCTCTTCCCCAACCCTTCTCTTCTCCGTTTTTTTTTTTCTTCTTCTTCATGCCAGGGATCTTTCTTGTCCTTTTTCATCCTTACTCCAAGAAAATTCTTGGAGAGGATCATGTTTTTCTATGAAGGCTTTTGACATGGCACAGCTCAGGTTTTTCCTTCTCTTCTGCAGACGTGACCCCACAAACAACATGATATAAAAAGAAAAAACCAAACAAAGAAACCCCCCCCCAAAAAAAATCAACAATCAACTGCTCCATTCTTCAGCATGGTCCTGTAGTATAGTCACTGTTATCCTCTCCAGCAGATACCTCTCGCCCCCTTCTCTCTCTCTCTCTCTCTCTCTCTCTCTCTCTCTCTCTCTCTCTCTCTCTCTCTCTCCCCCTCACCCTCTCTCTCTCTTGCTCTCTCTGTCTCTCTCTCTCGCCCCCTTCTCTCGCTCTCTCTCTCTCTCTCTCTCGCCCTCTCTGTCTCTGTCTCTCTTTCTCTCTGTCTCTGTCTCGCCCTCTCTCTCTCTTTCTGTCTGTCCCTCTCTTGCACTCTCTGTCTCTCTCACTCTGTCTGTCTGTCTCTGTCTGTCTGACTGTCTCTCGCTCTCCCTCTCTCTCTCTCTCTCTCTCTTTCCCTTGCAGCACACGGCCCCCGGTACAGACGCACCCCGCGGAGCATACAGATGCTGGTGCCTTAATGCAGATCCACCCCACCTTGAGAGCTGATTGAGGGGACCAATGAACTGGGTAAATGGTTGACCTCTCACCTGCGCGCAACGGCGAGAGAAGCCGGCGGCTTAATCCAGGCAGGTGTCTGATGAGCGGGCGCACATGGTCGGGGCCGTATCGCGCTGACCCCTCCCTCAGACCTCCCTTATCTATTAATCTACACCTCTCTTTAACAGGGGGGCTGAATTAACACCTCGACAGGGCACGGGGCCACTGATTAACACACATCAGCCCATCGCTCCGCCGCCCGTCTGCCCAAATAAAAGACTGCGGGAGAGGAGAGACGGAGGAATCAGAGACACCTTCTTAACTCTCTCTCTCTCTCTCTCTCTCTCTCTCTCTCTCTCTCTCTCTCTCTCTCTCTCTCTCTCTCTCTCTCTCTCTCTCTCTCTCTCTCTCTCTCTCTCTCTCACACACACACACACACTCACACACACACAGATAGCTGAATGCATGTGCCTGTGTGTGTGTTTGAGAAACCGATATATGCTTAAACAGACACACACACACAAATATGCATATGCACAACAAACTGCATTGTATTAGAAGTACATTTCAACATGTACACAATTATACCTTCACTCTCATTTTTCTGTTTCTTTAACACACACACACACACAGACACACACACACACACTCACACAACTATGCATATGCACAACAAACTGCGTTGTATTAGAAGTACATTTCAACATGTACACAATTATACCTTCTCTCTCATTTTTCTGTTTCTTTAACACACACACACACACACTCACACAACTATGCATATGCACAACAAACTGCGTTGTATTAGAAGTACATTTCAACATGTACACAATTATACCTTCTCTCTCATTTCTCGGTTTCTTTAACACAAACACAGACACACACACAGATAGTTAAATGTGTGTGCCTTTGTGTGTGTGTGTTTGAGAAACCAATATATGTTCAAACAGACACACACACAAACACATATATGTGCACAACAAACTGCGTTGTATTAGAAGTACATTTTAACATGTACACAAATATACCTTCTCTCTCATTTTTCTGTTTCTTGAAGAGACACACACACACACACATCACAGCATGAGCAGCACATGCCAGGTTTAACATGGCTGTTTCAGATGTTTTATGGCAGTTTTCTGAATAACCAGGAAAATAATGTGCAGCGAGAAATGAGATATTGGAGGAAATCTCCCGCTCTGTTGGATACCCTGTTCAGCAACTTGGCATATCTGTTCTTTAATTTGACATAAATAGTTTTCCCCATCTAAACAGAGGTAATGTTAAATATTTATGTGCCTGTTTTTTTTATTTTTTTATTTTATTTTATGGAAGACCTATGTGATGCAAAGTAGCATGTGCACTAGTTATATCTTTATGGCGCATGAAATATATGAATGAATTAGGGAGCAAGCTCGCAAGAATGCTGTATATCGAAAATTGCGTCGTAAAAAGCAGAAGAGCGAGGCATAAAAATAGGTGAATGAAAACTGTCTGTGTAAAAGTTGCAAGTTGTAAAAAATAAGGAATAATCTCCCCCACCGACTCATGGCGCTCGGCCCGCTGAGGAAAGCCAAATAAGAATAATTGTATGTGAGAGTAGAACGTAGTAATTTAGACTGTAAAAACCATTGGTGTCATCTTTATTTAATTTCACCCATGGCGAGAAGTCATATCCCCTCTTTTTCCAAAGCCAAACACGCACAAATCTTCTCTCCCTTCCTCACACTCCTTCTTCTTCTTCTTCTTCTTCTCCCTCTCCCTCTTGCAGCCTCTCCCTCTTTCTCCTCTCCATTTTCCTTTCTCGACTCTAACAGTTTAAAGAATCCTTCCACTACCGTTATTAGTATTGAACTCATTTCTAAATTCAGAAATTGGCTCAGGATGATCATTCATTGCGGTGGATGGTAAAATCAATAGCTTTTGTGTCAGGCAGCAGGGTCTGTCTCCGTCTCTCCGGGTGGGTTAGAGCCCAGACTCTGAGTTAGTGTGTGTTGCATGCATGTGTGTGTGTGTGTGTGTGTGTGTGTGTGTGTGTGTGTGTGTGTGTGTGTGTGTGTGTGTGCAGCACAGCACAGAACAGTAGGGTGCAGACGGATGGAGAGTGAAAACTGGGGTAGTGGGGCCACCTCTTGACGACATGGATACACAGTCCCACAAATGTTCTCTCTTTGCCCCCTTCCTCTCACTGTTATGCTGCCACACACACACATACCCACACACACACACACACACACACACACACACACACTGTAATTGTGGAGAGGATGCATATTTTATACATTTCTACACACATTCTTAATTTTTATTACATATACACATATATATTTATAAATGTGTGCATTTACAGAACACACATCTACTAATTCCCTCATTTACTTAATTTTAATAATACACTCTAACTATAGTCAAACAATGTATCCTAGATCCTTACACACACACCGCACACACACACACACACACACACACACATTTGCTTTGTTTGATTCATACACGTGCACCAATATACTTTTACGGTTCACAAAAGTATTCACATTTATACAGCGGCCACAGTCACATAATCTCACTTGTTCAAACACACGTGCACGCGTGTGTGGTTTTTTTTTTTTTTTGCCTGCCCGTGACGGAATGAGGACAAGCTTATCCCAATGAGAGTCAAATCAATCAAGTCCTTTTAATCACCACTCTGCTTTTATAGTGTAACAGTAATGATGGAGACCTATGTAGGGGCAATCCCCTAAGAACACTGCCCCCCCTCCACCCCCCCCCTGTGAGCAGACACACATGCTCAACTCTGATGATTTTCATTTTTCAATTAGATTATCTTATTAACCAATCAATTGCCAGCCTTATCAATAATTAATGTCTGCCCAACTATTAGAAGTTAGATTAGATTAAAACGCTGCTCCCTTGTCTGCCCTCCTTGGTTCTTCAGTACGGGCCCGCTGTGGCGGCGCGGTCTCGACGGGGCCGTCGCTACCTGATGACGAATGTGCAAACTGTATACACACGTTGTTTTTGGAAAAGTTCAGCGACTCACTGCGAGGTCCTTTTGCTCAAAGAATTGGATTTTTTTTTTCCCCCGACAAAACAAATATTGAAGCTCAGCACTGTAAACTTGGGATATCTCACGGTGACATCACGATGTGTGACCCTGCAGAGAGAGGTCTGGGAAATGTTTTGCATGAAAACATGGCAACCCGGCACATAGCAGTAAACCGGAGGAAAAGATCTCAAGTCATTTTATTCAATATTCATTCTGTTTTTGTTTTTATATTCCTCGAGAAGCGGAGTAATTCTGCTCGTAGAGTCCGTCAGCACAATTCCAGTAAATTCGACTGCGCTGCCAATTTGTTTTAGCGGAAATCATTTCTGTTAAAATTCAAGTCAGCGTGAGTAAGGCGAATTCCCTCTTTGCTGTCAATAAAATCAAAAATCCCTTTAAAAAAAGGAAACTGACTGATCTGCATTTGCATTTTTTGATTTGCAAAAAAAAAAAAATTTGGAAATTTTTTTTTTTACTTGTTTAGCTAAAAACGAGAATGAAAGGCTCAATACTAAATCCAGGTGAATTAGTTCAGGCGTGTTTTTCTTCTTGTTTGTTTGTTTGTTTTCCATCCTTACGATGCCGTGTCCGTCCCCGGCGTGCCCCGCTGCCCCTGCTGACTGCCAGCCGAGCGCTGGGAGGGGTGTGAGGGGAACACGCTCCCCGGTCGATGTCTTACTCTGCCCGGCCCAGCTGTAGCTGTTGTTTCTCACACAGAGAGGCTTTGTCTGGGCTCCAGCAAAAAAAAAAACCAGCTGGCAACAACTGTTTACCGTCTGCTGCCTCGGACCTGCGCGGGGCCTTGAACTCGTTACACCGTGCGGCAGGCGGCTCGCGCCGCTTTGATGCCGCTAATGTGAACTGCTTGGTCAAAACAAATGTGGGCCGGTGGGCTGGAGGGGTGGTGTGGAGCAGGGGTGCTTTTGGAACGGTCAACTTTCTGGCATGTCTAGGAAGGCACCATTGTGCAGTTTTACACATATCCGTGTGTGTACTCACACACATGCATGCACAAATGCATGCACACACACATGCACACACATACATGCACACACAGTCCACAGATTTTTTTTCTCACTCTCACTCTTACTTTCACACACACACACACACACACACACACACACACACACACACACACACACACACACTGTGTTGTTCACAGGGGTTTCCGACCCCGGATTGCGGGGCCAGGCAGCTCCGTCAGAGCTGTTAATTACAATGTGGTTCTCGGGTTGCACACATCCCCCCACATTGCAGCAGCCTGGCGCTGTACAGAGGCAGAGGCAAGGCCGGTGTGCGCCCGCGGTGTTACCTAGGTGTCATTCACATCATCAGGGTGGGAATATTGAAATTCATACACTGTGTTCTTTTGACGGCGGTAGTTTTAATTCAGTTGACAATATATAAATATATATATTGTACTCATGATTTGCATTCCGCTTGTATGGGAAGGTGTCAGTGCCCACGTTTGGCGGCTTGCACGGCTGATAGACGCACGCTTTGTTTGCCAGGAGGACAGACGGATGGCGGTGGCAGAGAAACATATGAAGTACGATAAGAACAGCAAATAAAGACACGAGAAAAAGAGGCAAAGGGGGGGGGGATGTAGAGAGTGTTGGGGTCTCTCTCTCTCTCTCTCTCTCTCTCTCTCTCTCTCTCTCTCTCTCTCTCTCTCTCTCTCTCTTCCTACTTACTCTGTTTGGCCAGGTCTGAAAACATCTGTCATCGCTCAGGCCGTGATGGCGAGGAAGAGAGTAGAGGGCCTGGTGCGCAGAGGACCCTGCCCAGGAATCGCTAAAGCTGCTCAGCTTGGCATGACTGCCTTGTTTATTTGGCCTGACCCCGCGTTCGCTCCAAGGTTACGGGACCTGCGTGCTGAAAGGCGCCATTGTCCTGCAGGAAAAAATCTGTTGCAAATATTTACCGTAGTGGGGGGAATGCAAAACCGTGGCGCAGCGCCAACCAGGCTCGAGCTATAAAATTCACGACAGCACATTCCTGAATTAGCCATATCCACCACCAACCCCCTCCCCCCCGCCCTTTCCTTTTAGCCGGGGCTAAAATTATACCCTGTATTTTTATTAATGAGATCACGCTGTCACAGATTATTAGTCATTTAACGGCCTTAACATCAGGATCCTATGATTTCCTTCACTCCAAATTTATCTCATAACTTAATATTTCAGCGGAGCGGACGGCGGAGTGGAGCTGTATATTAAACGACGCTGGTTCGTCTGCACCTTGCCGCAATTAGAATAACACCTGGCTATGTGTTGTTTTAACATGTGTTTTGATAAACACCTTATTTTTGCCTCGCCGTCCCCTTGGTTTTGTCATCATATTTGGCGGCCATGCTGATGTTTTCCTAGCTGTAAAAATCTGGAGCACATCCTCACACTACATTCCTTATTCCACCCCCCCGTCTTCGCTTAGGTCAGTGGTAACAAATGCATTTTCAAAAAAGCTGCATAAATTCCCCCTCTCTGCTCATATGGCTTTTCTTGAAAATGCCTTTTGCTGGTTTTAGCCGGAATAAACCTGCGGACAAACCAGCGCGCCCCCCCCCCCTTTATACCTCGCAGCCAAAACCTATAGGACCCCCTCACCGGCGCATTGACATGCAACAAAGCTAATGGTGGCCAGGACAGGAGGGCCTAATCTTCACTAACTGACAAGATTTAAATTGAGGAGACATCTTCCGCTGATTAGCTCCCACACCCACAATTATCCAACTGGGGTGTCAAGCAAGGTTTAACATCTCCACTGATTCTGCTCTCCTGAGACATCCGGGAGGCAATGCAATCGCTTTTAATAACCGCCTCCCTCTCTCCCTCCCTCTTTCTCCTCCTTGACACCCAGTACTCCTTGTGCTACTTGGTGTTACTCCCCCCGCGTGCCACAACTCTCTTTCTCTCTCTCCCCAACTCTTCTTTTACTCTCCCCCTCTCTGCTGGTCTCTCTCTCTCTCTCCCCTCCGTCTCTCTCTCTCTCTCTCCTTCCCCAGCCTCACATTTCCCAGTCATTCAAGCTGCCTTCAAAATTAACCTTTCCTGCGAAAATATAATTTCTCACAAAATGAACCCCGCTGAGCAATTTTTTTTTTTCATCCAGAATGATTTATTCAAATTGCCCAACTCAGAACAGCGGAGCAATCTGCACACCGATTTGACCGCTGAATTTGGATCTGTCCCTCTTTTTTTTCTCTCTCTCCCTCCATCTGAGGGAAGGGGAGATGGGGAGGAAGAAAAAGTTTATGTACCTTGCTGTCTCCTGACAAATAGGGGGGGACGAGCCCTAGCTTCCATCTTCTAGCCGCGGCGCGATAGCAGCGGTATCCCCCTTGAGTGTACACCTCATTAAAATTCATCTGATCTGAATATTTTTTGCAAATACGGTCTGATTGCTCGCCGTCACATGAAACATTGCTGTGTGTTATTTTAATCACCTGCACCCCAACGGGCAACGTATATGATGGCGGTGACATTGAACTCCTCTACGGCTTGACCCTGTTTTATGAGCGCACGTCATTTTAGGAAGGGCCGAGGGGATTGGGGGGTGTCGGGGGGTGGGGGTGTTGGTAGTTACCTGAAATGATGGACACGCTTGATAATTCTCCTCTCTTTTCTCTTCAAATGTTCACACGACATCAGCTCGGTTTAAAGCCCCTCTCAATCACGCCGCCATTTCCCGACTGCCTCTCTCTCTTTCTCTCTCTCTCTCTCTCTAATGAACTGTTTTCTTCTGGTGATGGAACGGGGACACAAAGCAATGTGATTAATAATTTACTGTTTAGTTTTACTAATTGATCTGTTTTGGGAGCCGGGATAAAAGCAAGGATGCATCCTTGGCGCGCACCGCCTTTCATATGGCATTTATCCACAAGTCAGAAAAGGCTCCCTCAAGATGAATAATGAACTAAACAAGATCAAATAATTATCGCTAGGGAGTAGGAGGAGGTGGAAAAAAAAAAGAAAACCTTACAAACACCACGGAGTTTACCTTGGGTTTGTGCCGTACATCACATGCCATACACAACAGCGTGGCAGAGGAGATGAGCCGAGCAGAGACAGGTTGTTACCGGCAACAGAGGCTGTGAGCAAGGGGCTCACAGGGACAGGGTCTGCTGTTGTCAGAGATTGGGGTGGTGGTGGTGGTGGGGGGGTTGTCTTAAAACTTTCCTCCGCGTCTGTTTGAATTACCATACAACTTGTCAGAAGATGTAGGGTTACGTGTGCTTGACCTCAACCTTGACTACATTTGATAACAGGCAACGAAATAAATACCCCAAAGGATGCTGCAAGGCTGCCTGTAACATGGAAACTTGAACAAAAAAAAGAAAGGATATTCTGGCATATGTATCTGATCTCATTTAAACATACAACTTTATCATTGCAGTAGATAATTGAATTCTTCATCTGGACCGATGAATACATGAGATGGTAACGTTAAACCTCACGTACGTGAAATTGTCTACCGTTCCCAAGGCCGTGTCCAGGAATAAAACTTCCCCCTTTTCTTTCTTTTTTTTTTCCAAGAAGTTCCCTACTAGCCTGGGGCGTCCTGTCGGCTCAGCAAGATGCTAAGGAGCGGACCATCTGTGATAAATAAAGTGGAGTTTTCCTCGGGTGTAGTTAACACATCAGTCTGTCCATCCGTCAGTCTGTGTAACGACTCGTTTACACATGCCCCCGAGCTCACTTAATCATTACTGATTGATTGGAAATCAGTGAGTGAAAAGATATAAACACCTCTGACCCATCAAGTCATTTCCCTCTTCTAATTTCATCGAGGGTGAGATGGGGGATGGTGGGATAGAGGAGGGGAGGAGAGGCCTGTGCAGTAGGAGCTTTCTCCACAGCACCTTAACACCACCGGGGGGGGGGGGGGGTTAAATACAAAATGCAGTACATCTCTTCCTCCATGAGCCAAGGGCTAAACTAGGTCAAAGCCTAGCACATGGCTGGAAGCATGTATGGTCAGTGTTGGAAGCTGTGGCCAGTTTGGTAGAAGACTAGTCAGAGGTAGGTGTCTATCCGGGGAATTCCTGCATACTCAGGATTCATCTGCAATCTTCTGTAGTGGTCCCACTAACAGTTGTTGTTAAAGTGTACTGAGGCGGCATATCAGGTGACATACTCTCCACTCGCTTCCCTCACTTGGGATGTTTGATCTGAAAGGGAATTAATTTAATTGTAATTATACCTTTTGTAATTACCTGTTAACCCCCCCCCGCCCCTGCCTCCTCTTTCTTCTGTTTTAATCTGCGGATGTCTCTCGTTTTCCTATGGGCTTGGGATCTTGCAATTTCGCATGCTTTTCTACACTGGAGTGACAACATACAAATGTCGTACAGTTGATGACGCAAATGTACTCTTCCTATTCTTTGTGTTTATTGGCAGATTGCAGACCAACCAGATGCACACCGCCACCTGCTGTATCGGAGCGTGTAGACACGCAAGTGTATGCAGGTACGGAACATTACTAATGTGAAAGATGAGCAAGGGGGACAGTCGTACTCGGGCACGCCACGAACCAATTGTACCTAATGTGAAAATGCAGTAAGACTCACTCCGTATTGAGTGTTTTGTCAGAGTGATTATTATTTGGGGTGCTTTAACCGTGCACTCTCCCTCATGCCTCGGTGCATGGAGAGCTGTTTTTTCTACTCTGCTCTATGCTGGACTGTTACAGCGTGTAACCAGATGTGGAAAGGGCAACAAAATATTCTGTTCTTAGCGTTTCAGTAGTAACCACAAGCGGCAATATTCCACTTGTTAGTGTGCGATAAATGTGGAATGAGCTGGAACCACTGCGCCGATTCAACAGCCAATAGGGAAACTCCCACTTCCGTGTTGACCAGCGATATCGTTGGTCGGGCCGACCAATCGTGTAACTTCGGTGACGTCGTCGGTCACCTGATCCAGCGGTCCAATCATGTCAAACATGATCACTCACTCAGTCACTCTAAACATGGTCACTCAGTCAGTCAGCCACTCTAAACCTGGTCCATCAGCGACATTGGCGTTTGTAGGGCTGGCCTGCTGGTCCAGTCCAGCCAAAAATGACAAGGATGCATCGTGTATAGCCAAGATGTTCAACTCTCATCAATTTGCACGAAAAGAGCTTGTGTGTGTGTGTGTGTGTGTGTGTGTGTGTCCCCATGCTCTCACCACTCTTTTACATATTCCCATGGTGGGGTGAAGAATATCATTATGTGTTAGCTGTAAGTCACCCAGGATAAAAGCAGCAGCTAAATGGCCATATCATTGCCTTATTAGCGTGTGGCATATATGTGTATAGGTACCTGCCTAATTAATGTTGATTGATTGGAATCAATGAGTGTAAAAAAAGGAGCTAAGCGGGGGCAGGGCTTGTGGGTGGGCAAGTGGGATGTCTTTCCTTGTGAGAGTATCCAGAATTATACTTAAGATAGTCTTCTTATTTCTGATTTGATTTGGCTTAGCGCTTAGACAGGCGGTCTAGTCGTCTTTGATACCTTGCAATTTCAATCCTCCACCCCCCCCCCCATACACACACATCCAAAAAGAAAAATAGCCCAATTTTGTCATGAATGTTACACAGATACACGCGTGAAGCAAGGGCTGGTTGTCATAATTATGTTAACACAGGCAATATTAAACGAGACAGGCCCGTCTCCAAAGGTGAGCCGGTAGAATCAACTCGGCGCTCAACAAACCCCGGTGTCAATCACGCCCGCGATTCTTATTCAACCAAAGTCAAGCGCATCTGCCTGGATGCATTATTTATGTCGGAAATAAGCAGCTTAACCGAATCATGCTAGCAGCTATTAGCAGGAGACGCACACCTAGCTCGCCTCTCTGTCTCTCTTTGGAGGCCATGTTTGAAGTCTAAATAACACAAGTTTGATTGGGCCCATGGTAGCGAGAGCAACCCCACTGAAGGCGTCTGCTGTTTTATAGTGCCAGAACAAAGCTACGTTTCTGTTTGTAGTTGTCATTATGCTGTGTTTCTCTCCTTTTTTTTCTCCCCTTTTCCTCTCACTCCATCATCCCCCCCCCCCCCCGCCTCCCTCTCTGCGGGCCCAATAACGGCGGAGGTTAGCATTCCAGAGGTACGGCTCTATCCTCCTGTCACGAGCGTGAGGCTCTGTTTTAGATCAGCCGTCCCCGCCGAGCCTGACGGACAGCTCTGAGGATAAATGTTACACGAATGAAAACAGCACTGTTGACTGTACAAAGGCTTTGTTGATGAACCGGAGCCCGTGGGCAGGGGGAGCAGTCTGTGAGCAGGGGCGGGGGGGGGTGCCGGGGTTGTGAGAGGGTTAAGCATTGCCGGTGTGTGTCGGGGGCTGGTGGTAATGATGGGGTGTGTGTCTGTGCGTTTGTGTGCGTGTGGTTGGGTGGTGGGGTCATTCACCCGTCCTCCTCTTCCTCCTCCTTCCATTCTGCCTCCACTTTTCAAATATATTTCATTCATAATGGATGGATCCGGATCTCTGTTTTGCATCGTTGTCTGGCAGCCATAAGTTTTTTTTTTCTCTCTTGACTTTTCCTCCCTTCCCTCATGTACTGGTTAGTGCACCGTAGGCAGGCTTTCGCTGTGTGTATGCCAGACGAACGGTCCTACCACTAGTGAGCTGAGGCCTAGTTCTGCTGGACGAGCGCGCTCTTTCATTGGAAATAATGGAAGAATACGTGTAGAAAATATACAAAGAGGGTTTTTTCTTTGCGTTGACTTCTACCCCGACGCTCCCATGCCGGTGCATCTGTGTGTATGTAGGAAGACAATGTCAGCCAGTCATTGCCTTGTTAAATGGAGCAGAGAAGTACAGTCTGGGCTCACACACACACACACACACACACACACACACACACACACACATGTAAAGTCAGGAACACATATGCAGAAGCACTCAGGCAAGATGCATGCACACACACACACACACACACACTCACTCACTCACTCACTCACTGACTGGCTTGCACAACACAACACGCATAAATACTCACACACACACAAGCACACATCAGGAATCAGAAACACTTTATTTGTCATTTCATTTCATGTACGGAGTACATAAAATGAAACGAAATATCGTTTCCCCCCAGCCCACAGCAGTGCAACACAAAGACAAAAACACAAATCCAAGATCTACAAAAACATACTTATCCAAACCAACACATATATCCAAACTAAAAGAAATAAAAAATTTTAAAAAATCACTGTCTAAGGGAACGAAGCCAGCCAGGATGACTGTCTGAACTGCCGGTCTGCATGGGCAAGCAGTTAGCATAGTGTTACGGATATGTTTTGGGGTCTTTCTTTCCCCTTCCGTTCTATCTTTTGTGCAGAGCTGATTGTAAACCTGAGATGCCACAGCTATGCTTATTATGTGTTTTACGCTGTGTGACGCCTGGGAGATGAAAAAAAAGGGAAGAAACTACAAATCCCAGTGCAGCAGGTTTCCTGAGTGGGACGTCACATCCTGCCCATTCGTTTGGCGGGAAGGGCTGATTGATAATAGGTCACCACCGGCGGGCACAAGAAAAGAAGTAAGGGAACTGTATGGCACACGCCCAGCGGAAGACACGGCATTTTCCTACACACCTCTCTCTCCACCAAAGACAAGAAACTTGAACACCATCCACATGAACAGGACTGGCCACTCACGGGAACTGGGAATGCATTATTCGGACCACTGAGAGGAGACGCCCTCGCTGCCAGTTTACTCACCTCTGTTTCCATATTAGCTCTTTGTTTGGTTTTTCTCTCTATTCATTTCATGTTGTGCTACTGCAGTGGCAAGCTCCGGTTGTGGGCTTGTCGCGGCTGTACCATAACAATAGCCTGCTCCGCTTCCGCGTCCTGTCAGAATGCCCTCAGTGCTTCCTCCTCAGGTGCAGCTCTAGGCAGGGGCCATGGTCCTTGGGCCCACCAGACGCAGCAGACCAGGCTCCCCCAGCCAATCCAACGCCAGCTCTCCCAGCCAGACACCCTCAACACACCTCCTCGCACTCAACATGATGACGCCAAAAACACCACAGTCAACGCCAGGTGAGGCCGCCGCCAGACCGCCCTTAGTGTTACCAGAACTGCCGGTCTGCATGGACTAGCAGTTAGTGTAGCCTGCCCCACTTTTGCGTCCTGTCAGACTGCCCTCTGTGTTTCCTCCTCGATCGCAGCTCCAGGCAAGGCCTTGGTCCCTGGGCCCACAGGATGCAGCAGACCAGCTCTCCCAGCCATCAAACAAAGACAAAACTTAAACACATATGTGGACAAGGACACTGCATGGACCGCACTGGGTGAGGCCCCACAAATGTACATTCGCACTGCCATCTTCCCACACTGGAAGCATTGTGGGAAGACGCACACACACACACACACACACACATATACATACACATATGTATATATATATATATATATATATATATATATATATATATATAGAGAGAGAGAGAGAGAGAGAGAGAGAGAGAGAGAGAGAGAGAGAGAGAGAGAGAGAGAGAGAGAGAGAGAGAGGAGAGAGAGAGCGCGAGCAAGTTTCCATCGGTACCCTGTAAGGGCACAGCGCCACTGGTGGTCATTGTTAACCCAGGCCTCAACTGATCCGGTATGGTCTTGTCAATCGGCATACTGATTTGGCAAAATTTTTCCTTGGATGCCCTTCCTGACACAACCACTAACCCTGTGGATGGGGCACAGGTAAAGTGCTGGATGCCATCCCACTATTCATGAACTTGCACCCATGCATGTCACCATTACCTATTAAGGTTAAATACAGTCCTCTAACACAGACATGGCTCAGTTTAGGCACACACACACACACACACACACACACACACACACACACACACACACACACACACACACACACACACACACACACACACACACACCAAGAGTTGTAACCTTGGCAGCCCTGGTGCAGGCTGCCATTTACCCCTGCTTATTTAGATGCACTTGAGGACACAATGGTGGTGCATTACCAGCGCTCAGCCTGGCAGCAGCTGTAATTTCATTGTGGTTACCACATGCATCCTACTTGACTCTCAATTCACTCTCCGGGATGAGGGCCAAATAATGGGATTTACCCTGGCTGACGAGTGCCTCCCTCTCCTCGTCCTGGCTGTGTACGTGTGTGTGTGCAGGTGAGTGTGAGCTCGGTGTGTGTGTGTGTGTGTGTGTGTGTGTGTGTGTGTGTGTGTGTGTGTGTGTCTGTCTGTCTCTCTGTCTGTCTGTCTGTCTGTCTGTCTGTCTGTGTCTGTGTGTGTGTGAAAGAGAGAGAGAGCGTGTGTGTCTGTTTACAGGCTTGTTGTTGCACATACAATTTTGTGAATATGCTGCACTCGTGCATACTTGCATGGATGTGTGTATGTGTACGCATTCCAATCTTCCCCTATTATTGCTTCCACTGGCAGATCTAGTATCACTCCCCCGTCAGTGGTGAATGCACCGCCACTCTACTGGTGGAGGTTAAGGGTGTAGGTCTACTCTTAATGGACCGCAGAGCAAATGGCTTGATAGGCTAAAAGTTTTAGATGGCACTGCATATTTGAGAGGTCTCATCCCAAAAACCCATATACCCATTATGGTGGGGGGGAGTCAGAATTTCAGTGAAAAAAAGAAAAAGAAAAGATGAATACATCTCCCTAAAGAATAAAACTTTTTTCAGCAGAGGGATTTAACATGGCATTGCTTACAACACCAAGTAAGCCTTCCTCAGTCATCAGTGTTGGGGCTTGCGTGCTTGTGTGCAGTTGCATGGTTTGTGTGGTTGAGTCCAGCATGTCACATCCAGGTCCAGTGATGAGCTCTCAGCTCAACGTCTACACCCGAATTAAAACTTTGCCAACTAACTATCAGAAAGCTACAAGAAGTATTTAGGTGACAACGTACTGTGCATAAAGTGGCACAGGATTTGTGTTGATGCTGTTAGTGCCATTCCACACTATTGTCTTAAGTTTCGAGTTAAAATTTACATCTCCCGATGCTGATAAATGATTAACGATGTCTGATTGATGGATCTATTGTGTCCACATTACTTTTAACTTTAGCCACTCTGTTTGTTTTTTGTTTTTGTTTTTTTTTTTGGGGGGGGGTTCCCCCCAATTGTATCCAGCCAATTACTCCACTCTTCTGAGCCGTCCCGGTTGCAGCTCCACCCCGTCTGCTGAGCCGGGGAGGGCTGCAGACTACCACATGCCTCCTCTGATACATGTGGAGTCGCCAGCCACTTCTTTTCACCTGACAGTGAGGAGTTTCACCAGGGAGACGTAGCGCATGTGAGGATCACGCTATTCCCCCCAGTCTCCCCCCCTTCCCCCGAACAGGCGCCCCGACCGACCAGAGGAGACGCTAGTGCAACGAACAGGACACATACCCACATCCGGCTTCCCACCCGCAGACACGGCCAATTGTGTCTGTAGGGATGACCAACCAAGCCGGAGGTAACACGGGGATTCGAACCAGCGATCCCTGTGTTGGTAGGCAACGAAATAGACCGCCACGCCACCCGGACGCCCCTATGTTTATCTTTCTAACTGTGTTTTCCTAATTCAGGGCGTGGGAGATGTGTTGTTGAGAGATGTGTACACTGTACTGTGTGAGTAATAATCTCATTGACCCCGGAGTGCAGCCTGCTACATGATGCCTCGTCAGAAGCTCCGCCCCCCTCCTCCTGTCCATTCATCAGTAATTAGAAAGGGAAATAAAAGTGAAAGGCTTGAAAACTTTTAATTTATATTCATGAGATAAGGAATGTAAGTCATGAGAGAGGCAAACAGCTTCCACGTCACACAAGCATCATTATAACTCACACACACACACACACACACACACCTGCACACAACTACACAGCAGAAGACACACACACACACACATATGTACAAACACATCCTCCTCTCACATGCATACCTATACACAACTACATAGAAAGACACACACACACACACACACATACAAACTCATCCTCCTCTCTTGCATACCTGCACACAACTACATAGCAAAAGTCATGCACACACACACACATACGTACAAACATCCTCCTCTCACATGCATACCTATACACAACCACACAGAAAGACACACACACACACACACACACACACACACACACACACACACACACACACACACACACAAGAAACAAAAATTAATCAGAATGAACAAAGCCTGTCTGAAGGCACAGTTGAATGTTATTGTTCTCACAGTTATGCACACGCACTGCACGTGCACATGCGCGCACACACACACAAAGACATACACTGACAAACACAAAAGTAGCATTAATTTATTCAGGTTAGCGGTGTGCTTTAATTATTACAACCAGCCTCCACCCCCACCCGGTAATAGCCAGCACGTCTGTAGCTGTCAAAAACAAGCTGAAACAATTTCATCTGTGGGTAACGAAACAAACACTCCCCCTCTCTCTCTCTCTCTCTTCCCCCCCCCCCTCTCTCTCTGGTGTGAAGGCCTTTAATCAGGCCCTGGTGTATTGTCTGTTTGTTTCTGAGATAGTAAAAACACAGGCTGTAAATGTTGTGTTGCTACCTAGCTTCACTGCACATTCCCTTCAAAGACTCGGGGAGGGACATTTGATAGGGACTTTCATAATTAAGCAAATTAATGAGTTTATTCTGCGAGCAACCAAACACTTGTACGATGCCAGCGCGTATCTCTGTGCAGACATGAGAAGTCTTACTTTGTCGCCAGGGTTATTTGTGCCCTGTGGTTCGGTGTGTATGTGTGGGTGCTTTGTGCGTTTGTGCGTGTTGGTGTGTGCATGTGTGTTTCGGTGTTTGCGTCCCTTTGTGTGCTAGAATGAAAGGGTCTGTACAGGTCTTTGCATTGCACGGTATCCCACAGTAGTATTATGTCATTTACAGCATGTGGCTTGGCGGAGAGCAGTTGCATGCTAGCCCAGTTAATGCAAACAGCATTAGAAAGGTCACAACCAGGCGTCCGCGTGGCGTGGCGGTCTATTCCATCGCCGGTTCAAATCCCCGCGTTGCCTCCGGCTTGGGCGGGCGTCTTTACAGACACAATTGGCCGTGTCTGCGGGTGGGAAGCCGGATGTGGGTATGTGTCCTGGTCACTGCCCTAGCGCCGCCTCTGGTCGGTCAGGGCGCCTGTTCGGGGGGGAGGGGGAACTGGGGGGAATAGCGTGATCCTCCCACGTGCTACATCCCCCTGGCAAAACTCCTCACTGTGAAAAGAAGTGGATGGCGACTCCATATGTATCGGAGGAGGCATGTGGTGGTCTGCAGCCCTCCCGGGATCGGCAGAATGGGTGGAGCAGTGACCGGGATGGCTTGGAAGAGTGGGGTAATTGGCCGGATACAATTGGGGAGAAAGGGGGGGGGGGATAAATGAATAAATAGAGATCACAACTATTTTTAACCACCAATACGTGATGCTTGCAGCCATTTTCATCGGCAAACTATTTTTTCTTCAGTCTCTTCTTCTCTATGAAAGGCTGCAGGATAGATGCTTCCCCTGACTTGAACCTGTTGTAGAGTCTGGCTGGGTTGTGACAGCCCGCGCGACAGCAGGCTATTAATGAGCGGCCATTTTGTGCTTTTGACTGCATTTGCTCTGGGCTTCATTAATGTCTGCAGGTCTGAGGGCTGAAGAGGGAGATGGAGATGGCCGGGGCAGTAGTCCTGGGAGACACATGAATGAATGTCGAAATGTTTGGTTATCTAACATTTTTTTTAATTTCCTTATAATCTTTACTATTATTACACCGGTGTCCACATTTGTGTTAACTGTAAGAATTTGGCAAAGGTGTAAGTGAATATTTCTTCCATCCATATTCCTTCTGTGTGTGTGTGTGTGTGTGTGTGTGTGTGTGTGTGTGTGTGTGTGTGTGTGTGTGTGTGTGTGTTTGAGCTCCTACGTGTGTGTGCATATGTGTGAGTGGTCATAGTGGGCTGACCACTCCCGTTTCCTATCTGATGGCCGTGTAATTATCTTGGGATAAGGAACAGAGGCGGGGACCCGGTGATGGATGGTGACCCCCGCCTAGTAACGATGGCTCCTGCCGTGGCACACAGGGCCGCCCCGGGGCCAGGGGTGGAAATGAGAGGCCCAGTAGAGGACACGTACGCCATTAGGTCACCACGGGTGTCTGTCCACTGTTTGTCTCCCGTCCTTTCACTCTCTCACCCTTGTTTTCCTTCTCTCTCTCTTCCACCTGTATTCTCTCTTACGCCGGTTCTTCTTTCTCTCTTGTTGCTTTCCTCTGACCGGAGGTCTTGAAACAGGTGTCAGGCAGCGGAGGAATTGACGTGTGTGTGTGTGTGTGTGTGTGTGTGTGTGTGTGTGTGTGTGTGTGTGTGTGTGTGTGTGTGTGTGTAGGAGTGCCTGCTCACAGATTATAGTCGCCATCATCCATGTACAGCGGTCACCGTTAACAGCCCAACGGCAGGAAAGAGATGTTGGTTTACCGTCGGTGTCCCTTGCCTCTTAATCTGTCTTTGTTTCTCTCTTTTCCTCCCTCATCCTGCCAACCTCTTCCCATTGCTGATATATCTTCCTACATTTACCCCCCCCCCACACACACACACACCTTCTGCTCTCCCTCCCTCCTCCCACCGGCAGACAATAAATATCATGTCATGAGGATGGCGATGCTCCTTCATGGAACACTGCGTGTTTATTAGAGGCAGGAGAAGTTTAAGAGAAATGCTAACAGTGTTCATTAATGGGCCGCATCCGCGTTTGATGAGGCGTGGTACATCCCAGCCACTGGCCAAAAAAGGGAGAGGAGGGTGGGGTTGGAGATGGAGATAGGGTGGGGTGGGGTTGGCGGTGAGGTGGTGGGGTGGGGTGGGGGTGTAGCGGCCACCGGTAAACGGCTGGTAATTGTGTCCAAATTGTGCGACGGCGAGGCCTCCCAAGGACTGACAGTGACGGAGCAATCACAGCAAGCCAAACGGGCTGTGTCAAATTAGCCCTCCCCTCCTCAGCCCCAACCCCACCCACCCCGCTACTGCCACCCATTGATGAGGGAGTCCTTTTTTTTTTTTTCTTCTTCTTCTTCTTCTTTAAATTCCTCTGCACTAGCAAAGCGCCGCAGAGCAGATTGACAGATCCCTGATTGAAAGCGATCGGTGGAACCGGGCGTGGCGACTTTGACGAGCAGATTCGTCCACATCACCGTACCTGAACTCCAGGTGTAGGCTGGAGCCGGGGAGGTTGGAAGAGACTGGAATGGAGCTGGTGTGTGTAGGTGTGTGTGTGTGTGTGTGGGGGGGCTCAGTGACCTCTCCAAGGGAGTCTTTCCCCGGGAAGGTCATCAGTCAGCGCTGGCTGTCAGGGAGGGATCACACACGGCGGAGCGCACCATACTTTGGTAATTACATCTGACTGCAGAGTGGGGATGTCTTCTTTTGTGGGCCCACAGTGTCTGCATAATTTATAACCGACTGCACTCGGTCAAAGGGATGTTCGTCAGAGGGAACTTTGTTTATTTGTTTGTTTGTTTGTTTTTTAGGGTACGGCGGTAGGAGGTGTAAAGGCACTTGGGGGTGCTGTAATAAAAACCTTTCTACATTTTGAATGAGTCTCAAGTAGGCTTACACATATATAGTGTTAAAACATCCATGTCGATGTACAGTTTTTGTTTTTAAACTTTTTTTTTATTTTGCTTTATGATGTTCAAGTGACCATTACATTTATGTGAAGAATAGAAATATATTCATAAACTTCAGAAACGTCAGCTGCAAAGAATATCTAAAATATTGTTAATTACACATATGGACACTCATATAAACGGTCACAGATACATGACATATAGACATATATGTGCACACATGCATCAATGTATGCATACTGTACATACATATGGTATGACTAATCTATATAACTGACTTACTGAAGTCATCATGACCATCACTCTTATGCAAACCGGTGTGTGTGTGTGTGTGTGTGTGTGTGTGTGTGTGTGTGTGTGTGTGTGTGTGTGTGTGTGTGTGTGTGTGTGTGTGTGTGTGTGTAAGAACACCGTATCGGCTGGCTGAGCAAACTTTAGATAGAACAAATTGGGTTTATGAAGATCACAGTGGAGGGGATCGATAGCGCTGATGATTCAAGGTGTCGATCCATACATGCAAACACATTCTAATTGATTTTCTCCCATTGATCCGACACGTGCCCGCCGGTCGCCCCCGTCGTTGGTTAAGAGGGGAACTGGAACTGTATTTGTCATGACAGAACCCAGCCGGAGATAGTCTTAAGGTGTGTCGTCTGACTCGTGCGTCTTGCTGTGATGGATGTTGGGATGCATTTTGAATAAGCCTCATTTACTTATGTGGTGGATTTGATTAAAAAAGAAAAACGTGGCATCATTTAGGTACTGTAACATGATGATCAACTTAGGAATGTGGAGGATTATATCCATCAATCACTTTCCCAGATTCACGTCTTAATGGTAGTAATGTGATTACCATTATTCATTGTCACTCCCCTTTAATATGTATTTGATTTGTAGCGCCCATGAAATGTCTTCTTTACATTATATGTAGCTTACTTACTGCTAAGAGTACAGGTGCAGGGTAGAAAGCACTAACTAATAATGTGTTGTGTGTGTGCGTGCGTGCATGAATGTTTGTGTGCGTGTTTGAGTGTGTGTGGCCCTGTGCATGCCTGTGTGTGTGTGTGTGTGTGTGTGTGTGTGTGTGTGTGTGTGTGTGTGTGTGTGTGTGTGTGTGTGTGTGCGTGCACCAGTGCGAACATACGCCGGCCAGCGCGTGTCTAAGTTTGAGTCCAAGTATATCAATCTCGTTGCCGCCATTAATGTCACTTTCAGCTCATCACTCTCAAATTATATTAAATAATAGATAGCTTTTGGCATAAATGTTAATGCAGAATTGCATAGAATTTTATGTTCTGAAAATGACATACTGTAGTTAACCTCTCAATATTTAGAGAGCTACTCTACTTTGATGCACATTCCACACAAAAAAAAGATCTAAAATTGACTACGGGCTCATAACTTTCTCTGCAAACTTTCCCCATCGTCCAAACCAATCATTACCATGATCCCTCTGTCATCTTTCGCTGCCAAACTAGCAAACGGCTAGTTTGATTATTGATTCCCCCCCCCCCCCCCCCCCGCTGTGACAGCGGTTTAGCTAATGTGGCTAGGATTACATGTCAGCACTGACTGACGGTTAGCTTGATGGTGCTTGTCATGTCGAGAGAGAAAGCAGGCCTACTTAGCTCTCCCAGCAAAAGTCAACGGTAGGGTTTTCATGTCAAAGCTGATTACGCAGTGACACGCGGCAGAGGTACCGCCGACGCGACTCCCACTTTGGTGAGGGATCGTTGAACGCTTTTGTGGACAAACAATGAACCTTGAGAAATTATAAAGGATGGCAGTGATCATTGCTTTCTGCAGAATCAGGGATCGGGAACATTTATTGGTCATTTTGTTCCGTGCACCTGTGCACATGAAATGAAACGAAATATCACTTCCCCCCGGCCCACAGCAGTGCAACAAAAACACATATCACAAGAACACATATATCCAAACTACAAAAAAAAAAAAAAAAGCCTACAAAAACATAGCCAGGATGACTGTCGGAACTGCTAGTCTGCATGGGCTAGCAGTTACCTTAGCCTGCCCCGCTAACAGAAATAGTGGCCAGTAGAAGTGTACCTACTTACAAATGCATCACTTGACTAATCATAAACTTCATAATCTGCAAATTCCGGGGAATCTAACTTGTGAAATGCCCGCTTTTTTTTTTTCACACAGCGGTATAGTACTGTAGAGGAACAGCTAGATTAAGAGTCATCTAGACTTCATTGACCCGCCTATTGATTACCTATTAACCCGCTAACACCAAATAATCCATTTTAAATGTTCCCACATTGGATTTGGTGGCAGCAGTGGTTCGAGTTTGATTCAAGGCTGCCGCAGGACATGGTCGTTGATTTCTCCATTTGGCCGTGAAAACTCGAGGGAGAAGGGGTGGAAAAACATATCTGCAGTCCCATTACATATTAACAGCATCTCTGGTTGTGTTCATAAAACAAGATGAGTACACCGAAGCCAAGTCGCCTGGAAGATGAATTATTGACACTGTCCTTTGCGCAACCCGAACTTAAAAGTCTGTCTTTTTTACATCCTTTTTATTAAAATCCCACCATATAAAAACTGTGCTTTCTTGTTTTTGTACACTCGCCTTTGGAGGAGTTTTTCTCAACAACATGTTGGAACACTTTGCTGGGATGTGCATTGTGGTGTGGATGGGGAAATGAGACCGCAGAAAGCTGACGGAATGGAAGTCATCATCGCCGAGATCCGCTCGGGTTTCTTTAATGTCCACACATTCGGCTGCCTCGCCTCCTCTCTGATCAGTGCCTTGAAAGCGTTTGGAAACGATCCCGTGAAGAGATCGGGGCGCAATTTGTAGTAGTTGGTGGGTTCGGGCGAGGCCGACCAATTACATGCCAGTATGAGTCTGACTTCAGCTCAGCCGGACCGCGAGAGGCGAGCCGAGGCGGTGATCGTCATGTAGCGCTGTACGTTGTTAGCATATTACGGGGGCTATTCTCAACTTGTCACATTTCTGCTCGGCCTTCCCGGGGCCCCCAGTGGCTTCATTTTGTTTATTAGCAGGATTCCAGCGCCCTGTTGTTTATTCATAAGCCATTGTTTTCAAGCATGAGCTGTTCTATTTTGAGGGCCTTCATATTTGTCAGCTGAGTGTCGGTGGATGGCACCTGCACGCCTCCCCAGTATCTCCTGAGACTCCCATTCTGACAGGGACATTTTTTTCCTCCCCCGTCCCCCTTCAAGCGCTTGGTGTAATGAAAACTAAATACGCATGTCTTCGTTTCCTGTCTCTCTCTCTCTCTTGCTCTCTCTCTCTCTTATCTCTCTCCCTCCCTGACACCTCGGCCAATGGGATTTGTTTCTGTGCCCGGCGGTTGTCAGGAGAGACAGCCAATAAGCAATCAAAGTGGCGGCCGGTAGCTGAGACAACGGAGCGCTCTGCCTCCTTCCGAGGTGCTGCGGCAGGCCGCGCTGTGGAGGCTTGCATGTATAATTAAGTGAGAGAGAAAGCCGGGGCCACTTAATCTTCCCCCTAATGGTGATCCTAGCTCCATCACCGGGGCCCCTCTGGGGGGGGCATACCCCAAAGACCCACTCCCCGGGTCACCGCTGTCCCCCAATTGTCATTGGCGAATCTTTTTTATCGGCCGGAAGAGCTGTTTTCCTGGTCCACAGACATTGATCCATTCATCATGGCTTTGTTCCTTTAAGAAGTCTGAGGGCACACCAAGGGTCCGCCGAATGGGCTATTTATCATCCAGGGGGAGAAAAATAGAAAGAGATGTGGGGAGATGCATATTTCACGTGAAGTTTTTTTTCCCTCAAATCCTACAATGGCCTGACATATATCCGGCTCCTATTGTTCCTGTCACTTATCAGCAGTGACTTATCCAATCAATGTTCATCTTGTCTTACGGTGGGATCTCTGCCGTCACCTGTTCTATTGTTGGCGTTTATGAAAAAGCATGGACTGTAAGAGTATGATTAGTGGTGGGTATTTGCAAGGTATGCTGATTTAAGATGTGTCAGGCTGCTGTCTGTAGCGTTGCTCAACATAATCTAGGTCTGTCGTAGCTTGTGGGTTTTCCCAGACATATCAAGTCAGATGTAGTCCCACAGGGCTCTACGATCACAATTAGGTTCTGTACAATGTATGACACCACCTATCCTTAGACCCTCAATTCAGATGAGGAAAGACCTGATAGGAAAATACCTTGTCAGGGAAAAAAAAAATGGGAGAAACTTCAGGAAAAGATTCCTGTTCGAGGACAGATAGGTGGATATGCAGCAGGTGACGACTAGACGGAGTAGGTATGCCGTAACAGATTTACAGTACCCACACAGTGAGGCAGTATATCAGTGCACACATTGTGATATAGTACAGAATACAGTTCATGCATGTGTTGTAGCAAACAAGACTAACTTAATGATTTCCACACGTGGAAATGTCATTTCCCTTTCGACTTTAGTGATGACTTTTAATTTCTCCGTGTTTTCCTGCATTGTGGTTTCCTTGAGAGCCAGTGTTGGCCTGTGAGTGTTTTCACACCTTTGCTTATGATGCATATTCAACACGCACGTGTGAAGTGCTGAGGTCCCTGCAGGCGCGGTGCGAATATGGCAGGAAGAGGCGCAAACTTGATCATTATGTGTTTCGTCCCCCCGAAAAAGTGGGGCCGCGGCGTTAGTCTCCCATTTCCCAGTGACACAGCTAAAGACGGTATAATGCGGGGGCTATTATGGAGGACCTGCATCATGCCTAATTCATTGGGGCAGTATAGGTGTGTTTCCTTATTCAGCAACCCTCCACATCCTTCTAACAAGGGAACCCCCCAGTGTCCATTCCCTGGGATGGAGATAAGGACCTCAGGAGGGGAAGCGGGAGCTGAGGGGAGGAAGGGAGAGGAGCGGAGATGAGCGTCGTGGCCCGTGTGACTCAGTCCAAATGGAGCGTCTTGCGGTGATCTCTCTAATACAGACTATTATGTGGTCCCACCACTGACACTAATGGGATGTTACAACGATTTATAATGATTTAATGGCTCCCAGGTTGGGGCCCCTAATGGCCCTCTTTATACGCCAATGCATATTATGAATGGCAATGACAGTGTTGTGAAGTGCCTCTGTTTCTCTCGCTTTCTTTTCCTTTTATTATTCCTTTTTTTTTCCACCCCCGCTGCTCAGGCAGTGTGACAGGTGCCGTTTTGTGTGTGAAGATGGGGATGAGGGCACTCCAGTATTTCAGTGTTGTAGGGACTCCTTACAGAACACCGTTGAGTAGTAAGGATGTACAGTGAGCTTCTAAATGCGCGCTTGCTTCGATGACCTGCACCGGACCACATGTTGGATGTACTTAGATTGCCTCCTTACAATGCCAAAAGGAATGAGTTGTGAAAAGTGAAAGGCAAAACAAAATCATGTCAGTATTGTAATTTCAATTATTTACTTACAATTGTAATTGTGATAAAACATAAAAAAAGTTTAAAAAAAGTATTTCAATCTTGCGTTTGTTTGTGGTCAAGTCAGATGCAGGAGCAGAACTTTTGCACACCTGTAGATCGACAGGTACATCGGAGAAGATCATGGGCAAACATTGGCAGAGCAAAATACTCCCACACACTGTCCTCTATTCTTGCAGAGATATTTAATAACTTATAATGCTTCAGTGCCAAGTCTGTGTACAAGTATAGGGGACATTGCGTGGGAGTCTTTTGTTCCGCCATGGTCAAGTGAGATAAAAGATGACTTCCAAGCAATTTCAGTCCCTGGTTGAAAGATTCAAACGTACAGCAGTACACCAACACACAAAGCAAAGTTCATGTATTCATATAAACTATTCAGGGGTTATCAGGAGCATATTACAATTCAGTCAATACTCAACCTCAGAACCACGGCCAAATTTTGTGGCTTCTGGTGTAGCTGCTGGCCGCTTCCAGTTCCTATGAAGACTTCCTCTTCCATACACCTGCCATTGTTTATAGTCAGCAGCTTGAGACGTGAGAACGGAGTTGGAGTTGAGAGATGACGTCTACGACCGGATTGTTTCACAAGTAGTCAACATGAGTCGAATGTTTCTCCACACAATACACAAACATCGATATTGTTTGTACTTGTTTTAGGTCCAGACGACATTTCGGCCAATGCATCCCGCCTCTTTCACTTCCCACACGGACTGTTACCTGCATGCAACCAAAGCTGGTTCCTGTAGAAATCACCGCCTACTCAAACGTGATTGGTCAGTACTACTCAGACTAAAACGGAAATGGAAACCAGAGCGCTTCGGATACCAAAATCTTGTCCCGTGCCTACAGGTTCTCCCCATGTGTGCGTGGGTTTCCTCTGGGGGCTCCAGTTTCCTCCCACAGTCCAAAGACATGTAAGTTAGGGGAATCAGCCATACTAAATTGTCCCTTGGTATGAAAGAGAGAGAGAGAGAGAGAGAGTGTGTGTGTGTGTGTGTGTGTGTGTGTGTGCACGTGTGTGTGTGGGTGCCCTGTGATGGCCTGGCAGCCTGTCCAGGGTGTCTCCCCGCCTGCTGCCCAGTGACTGCTGGGATAGGCTCCAGCATCCCCGCGACCCTGAAAGCAGGATAAGCGGTTCAGATAATGGAGATTTTTTTTCTTTTATGAGAGAGAGAGAATCTGTTAATAGATTAGGGTATACTCCACTAATAGGGCAGTCTATCAGCAAAGTTAAGAGCAGCACTGTACTTTATATCAACATGATTTTAAAGTAATAAATGTAGTCGAAATGAAAAATGAATGAAAAACGTTTCTCTGAAAATCGGTTTTGTTTAATTGCATAAACTTGGCCCTTATTCTCCAAAGAAACATATCGAAAAAGCATTATGTGTGATTAAAGGTGCTATATATGATATTCAGAACATTGATATAGCAGCAAAGCTGTTTGCTGTGTGAAGAGATGGTGGGGTAATGGTGTCCTGAGCAGAGAGTGGAGTCACCCTCCCTCTGTGTGTGGTGTCATCTGAGTTTCTCTGTGGCTTGTTTTGGAGGCCAGTTCGGCTGCGCGTGCATGTTAGTACAGCTAGCGTTAGCAGGATGGCTAGCAAGCTAACAGTTATTTTACATGGATTTAAGTCACTCAGCAGATCGAAAAAATAGCTCCTTACCAAGCTGAATACGGTACTAATGTTAATAAAATAACTCTATACTATAAAAATCAATATTCCAGCCAACGAAATAATAGCCATGAACGTGAAGGGAGGTGAGAGGGGGGAGGTTTGTTTTGTTTTGGTCTGAGATGCTGGTGCTGAATGTCGTATATAGCACCTTAAGTATTGAATGTGAGCATTGCTGTGATCGTCCTCGTCCACAGGTTTGCAGTGAACAAAGATTTTTTTGGGAAGGAGAAGCGACTTTATGATTTTTAATGTTTTAGTGTGACTCCCGGCCTTCCTCTAAAGCCACCGGTCTCTCTCTCTCCTCTGTCTCATTCGTTTCCCACGCCGGTCTCATCCTCACTGACATCACACATTCAGGTTCAGACCTATCGGTCATAATGGGCGGAGGCAGTCGGAGAAGCTGAGCAGTTCCCTTCCTGAAGAAACCCCATTTGAACTTTCACCTTTACGTCTCCTACTCTCATTTGTAGTCAATACCCAAGACCCTCTGTTCCCCCAAAATGTTAACCCCGTATCACACTCTATCTCTCCTTCTTTCTCCCTCCCTCTCTCACTCTTGCTAGCTTGTTTTTTTTTCTCACCACATCTCTCTCGACCGGGGGGTGGCGGGGTAGTTGGACGGGGGGGTCATGACCCGGATAGCCTGTGATCCTGCCTGGTTTAGACACTGTAAGGCGGGGACTCTTCAGACAAGTTGGCCCAACTGTGTGGACCCCAGGATAGGAAGAGATACTTCCATCTCTAGAAATGGAGAGAGAAAAAGAGCAGGCATGGCGTTTTCAATAGATATGAAGAAAAAATGAAAAGCATTTTGGAAGGAAAGGTAAAAGAACGAGAGGAAGAAGGCGGTGTGGGACAGTTTGTGTGTGAGTGTGTGTGTGTGTGTGTGTGTGTGTGTGTGTGTGTGTGTGTGTGTGTGTGTGTGTGTGTGTGTGTGTGTGTGTGTGTGTGCGCGCGCGCGCGCGTGCAAGCTTGTGCCCATGCGTTCGCTTGTGCACGAGTGTGTGAGGGAGAGCAAAAAAGAGACAGGGAGAGCCCAGAGGATTGACAGCTCTGGCAGTCATTACACGCTGGATTGCATACTAGATTAGTCCAAAGTGGCTCAGGGTCAAGCGACTGCCTGCTCCCTTTTGGCACTCAATGACTTTAATACCCACTACTGTATTAGTCAATTACTTCAAAAGCTAGGCTGCCCTCCCGCTACCTCTCCTATAGTCCTGACTCCATACCTTCGGAGGCATCCATTTTTTATTGTATCTATTATCGATTTGACTTTATTTATGCAGGGGGACATACAGAATACCAAGTATGTGTAAGTAAAACACATGCACACACACACACACACACACATACATATATATATATATATACTTATACACATATACATATATACATATTAGGGCTGTCACGATATTAGATTTTCTCCACATGATTATCATGACCTTCAGTCAACCCCCCTCAAGCTCAAACTCAAAAAAAAAATTTTTTTTAATGATTAAAACGGAGTTGATGAAAATGGAATTGAATTTTTAAATTTGCTGTTAAAATCTAAATTGATTTTAAAACAACAGCCATGAAACACGATCTTTTGTTTTGTTGTTGATGTGGTACTTCTGGTGGATGTGGTTTTTGATTGACACCTTGGCACTTCTACACGTTAAAGGATAAATGGTCACCCCAGCGCATGTGTAAACATGCAGATAAGATGAACGATAAAGGTGTTTATCATATTGAGCCTGTTCTGATCAGTTAGTTGGTTTGCGTTGTGGATTCAGGTGTGTTTTCATCACACAGTTAGATTGTAAAGTGTTCAATCCTTAATTCAGATGCAAACAAAAGGGTCGTCCCGCTACCAAAATACAGAAGTCAGGATTGGAAGCTGCTGTCACTCTCAATTTGATTGACAGGTCTCTCAATGCAAGGCCTGACCTGCTTTCTGATGGTGTAAAAGGTTTGTTGATGTCTGTAAACACTGGGGCGGCACGGTGGCGCATCGGTAAGCGCGTTCGCCTCACAGCAAGAAGGTCCTGGGTTCGAGCCCCAGGGTAGATTGCCAACCTTGGGGGTCGTCCCAGGTTGCCCTCTGTGTGGAGTTTGCATGTTCACCCTGTGTCTGTGGATTTCCTCCAGGTGCTCTGGTTTCCCCCCACAGTCCAAAGACATGTAAATCAGGTGGCTCAGCCATACTAAATCGTCCCTAGATGTGTGTGTGTGTGTGTGGGTGTGTGTGGGTGTGTTTGTGTGTACATACACACAGGGTGTTGTGATGCGTCTAGTGCAGCAGTGTGTAGTTGGAGGGAAGATGCATGTGTTCTTCCAACCCACGTGTGTCCTTCCTGCCCTTAGCTTGCTGCCGCTGGCTAGCCTCTGTGGCGAATAGGGAAGCATCCTAGCGTGTAACCCTTCCCTTGCCAGTACATAGCCTCACCTTCACCAAGACTCCTGCCAGGCCTCCCCGCGGCCACACATGGTAACTGGGGTCTTGCGGCCCCAGGCTAACTTGGCAGGGGATCTCGGAGCAGCAGTGGGCCCCAGAGATATGGTGTGCAGGCCCACCCTGGTGGACACACCCTGGCACCTATCAACCACTGCCCCGCTGCCTTGTGGGTGAGTCTGGGAAGACATAAGGCTAAGGGAGCTTACCTCAACAGAAAAGCAAGCTGTGGCGGTACCTTCGAGGTGGTTTCCGAAAAACAGGATTTCCGGCAGCCCCCTGCAGTTGTGTGGAGGTGCCGGTCGTCTAGGGATCCCCCTTGCCATCAGAACCATCTCCTCTACAATCAAGTCATGTGGCTTTGGGAGAAGCACACCCCCCATGCCACTTTAAAAACCATCTCTGCGCAGGTATCTTCTGCTATCTGAGTCCTCAAAGGACCCACAAATAGAAGAAGATGGTCATCATCGGGCACGATGGACAACCAGCAAGCAAGTGTGTGTGTATGTGTGTGTGTGTGTGTGTGTGTGTGTGTGTGTCTGGAGGACGCTAACATTCCCGCTATTACTGCCACCGTCGCCCAACACCAGCTCAGATGGACTGGCCATGTCATCCGTATGCCTGACTCTCGCCTTCCAAAACAAGTCCTATACTCCCAGCTTCTCACAGGACAATGTGCCCCGGGGGGTCAAAAGACAAGGTATAAGGATAACATCCAAGCGAACATCAAAAAATGCCACATAGACCCTAAGACCTGGGAGGACACAGCAACCGACAAAGTGACCTGGAGAAAACTTGTCCGGGAAGGAGCTGCACTATATAATAATGATCTCCACCGTGCTGCAGAAGACAAGCACAGACTCAGAAAGGAGGAGTTTCCACCAAAAAGGCCCAAACCAATCCCACGACTACCACCGCCCACCCCTGCCCACACTGCACCAACATATGCAGCTCCAGGATCGGCCTCTTCACCCACCTGAAGACCCACATGGACCAAGAAGGAGGACAGTCATACTCGACCCCGAGTGACTGCTGCTGATGATGATGATGATGGTGTGTGTGTGTGTGTGTGTTTGTGTGTGTGTGTGTGTGTGTGTGTGTGTGTGTGCGTGCGTGCGTGCGTGTGTGTGTGTGTGTACATGTGTGTGTGCGTGTGTGCCCTGTGATGGAAGGCAGGGTGTCTCCCCACCTGCCACCCAATGACTGCTGGGATAGGCTCCAGCATCCCCGCGACCCTGAGAGCAGGATAAAGTGGTTTGGATAATGGATGGATTATCATCACCAAAAATAATATTAATTCTATCTATAGAACATTTAAAAAAATAATGCTGTCAGTCAAATTCATCTTTCACTTTGTTTATTGTACGTTTTATCTCTTTTTTGGCAAATGAATTGCACTCAGAATACGACTGTAGGGAGTCTGTAACCATAATTGTACAAAAGAACAATTACACTTAATGGATAGTGAAAAGGCAACCAGATAAACTGATAAACAAAAGAGCCACAAGGCCTACCATCTGCCATCAATACAAAGTCTACTGAAACAAAACCATTGCAGGGAGCAGGGGACAGAGAGTTTGTGTGTGAGACCACAGGCTGACGACTAACCACTCTGATATACTGGGATTTAATGTCCACCTATCATGTCCTTACATCATGTTTTCCTCTTTCCATTTGTCATGACATGATTTTGCGTGGCAGTAGTAGCCACACTGTGGTAGCAGCTAGCTAGTGTAGCAGTTTGACCAAGTTTAAACCAGTCTGAGTCAATGTCAGACCTCACACAGACCCTGGCTATTTTTTACAACACAAACACATATATAATTAATTGCAAGGCAGGGAAAGAAAACACTCAATTTGAATAAACTCAACCACACCATCAGTCAATTTTCTAAGGCAAAAGGGAAAGAAAAAAAGTTCCATATAATTCAGTTCAGTTTATAAAGTTAATAGACTCCACTTAAGGATTTCCCGGTTATCACTATCAGTTCAAGTCAGTTCAGTTCACTCAACAGAAATACTCCACTTCGGGATTTCCTGGTTATCCCACAAACCAAACTCAAAACAAGGATGTATTCCCAACAGCAGTTAAATTCAGTTAACTCACAAAAAACAAAAATTAAAAAAAATTCACAAACCCCAAAGCTTTAGTCAAGAACAAAAAGGAGAAAAAACAAGGCAAACGGTCACCCGAAAGCTCACGTTTACCATGGTGAGTGATTAGTAAACTGTTTTTGAGTCTCCAGAGATGTTTAGTTGTCGGATCCTCAACGGACTCCTTGAGATGATGAGAGAAGATTTTTCACGGGGACACACATGGGAATAGATAACAAACACGGACTTAACATGGCGCAAAGGCCTGGACTGGCTGACGAAGTGGAGGTCTGTCTTCTCCCTGCTCTTTACTCGCCAGCATCAGTCGCCATACTGATTTGTGCATCCATCCAGCCATCCATCCATTATCTGAACCTCTTCTCATTATAAAGGAATGTAAAGGGCCGGTCTTTGTGAAAGCGGGTAAATCAGAGCCATATCACTGGTTGACAGCACTGGTGGGTGTGTGGAGGTGAGTGAAAACAGGCTGATAGCCGGAAACATATTTCTTATTATTTATAACAACATAATTTAGGCGATGGCCACACCAGCTAGCTACAGCGTCTCGGGAGGGAGACAAAGCAAGAATGGAAAGAAACGGAAATGATTTAAGAGACACTGGATTATTTACATGATATTATCATATGTGTATCATACATAATATCAATATTTCATTTACATATTAACAGTTATCCTCAATGCTGGTATATCATGACCCCCCACACACACACACACATATATATATATCAGAGCTTAGATCCTGTGGGACTTCAAGTTCCAGACTGACAAACAGGTGCTGGCTAACCAACCAGACATTGCGGTGGTTGACAAGTAACGGAAGACAGCACTAGTGATCCATGTAGCAATCCCGTGTGATGGCGATATCAGGAAGAAAGAGAAGCTAGAGAAACACCAAGGGCTGAGGGAAGAACTAGATCGGACGTAGAACGTGAAATCCACAGTAGTCGCAGTGGTAATAGGAGCATTAGAGGCTGTGACACTCAAGTCAGGAGAGTGGCTCCAGCAGATTCCAGGAACAACATCTGAGGTCTCTGTCCAGAAGAGTACAGTCCTAGGAATAGCTAAGATACCGCACAGAACCCTCAAACTCCCAGGCTTCTGGTAGAGGACCCGAGCTTGAGGAAGACCCACACAAGCAATCATCAGCTGTCAGTAAAGCTATGTGTGTGTGTGTGTGTGTGTGTGTGTGTGTGTGTATATATATATATATATATATATATATATATATATATATATATATATATATTCTGGTTTCTTTTTCCATTTTAGTCCGAGTAATATTGACCAGTCACATGTGACTAGGCAGTGATTTCTACAGGCACAGGTTACATGTTGGTAACAGTCTGTGTGGGGAGCGAAAGAGGCGCAGCGCATTGGCCGATTTTTCGTCTGGACCTAAAAACACCTACAAAAAGTATCGGTGTTTGTGTATTGTGTAGACAAACGCTTGACTCGTGTCGACTACTTGCGAAACAATCCGGTCGTAGACGTCGTCTCTCAAGTCCA